>NW_027190081.1:0-55990 GCF_040958095.1 Procambarus clarkii
ACCAATATTTCGATACTATTTCATGTAGTATCACGATATGTAATTTAGCCTTCAAATCTCAGAATTTCGCATAATATTGCATTTTAAGCAAGTTTTGTTGACTTTTGTTTCGTACGAAAAATCATCGAATTTAGCAATATTTTGACGTTTATCATCCCCTTTTTCCTTTATGTGACTTAAACAAAATATCATCGAATTAGGCAATATTTTGCCGTTTTCCACGTTTTTGTGAATTTTCAGTCTATGGGTATTAAGTCATATATAAACGATAAAAATGATGCAAACACATAATTTATTAGATAATAACCTTAAATACTTCATTTTCAATCATCCATTTGTTTCTCGTTAAAATACTGAGTAAGATAATGAAAAGGGGAGAAGTTCGGTTTTTATTGCATATATCGACGTTTCAGCCGGATTAGAGCGGTTTTACGTGTACATCTTCCCTCGGTAATATAAACGAAAAATCAGAAACATTTTAGTTAATTCTAATGAAAACACATTGGTTTTTATAATTTGTATTGGAAACAACATTGTCATATGTCTGTTCTTGGATCTAAATAATACGAAACCTCGCTCTATGATTTGAAGTTAAAATCCTCAAATATGGTTAAATATTTACTTTTTTCACGTTTTTCATGTAGTTTGATATTACGTAAATATATTCATTTTTACCAACATTTCGATACTATTTCATGTAGTATCACGATATGTGATTTGGCCTTCAAATCTCAGAATTTCGCATAATATTGCATTTTAAGCAAGTTTTCTTGCCTTTTGTTTCGTACGAAAAATCATCGAATTAAGCAATATTTTGACGTTTATAATCCCCTTTTCCTTTATGTGACTTAAACAAAATATCATCGAATTAGGCAATATTTTGCCGTTTTCCACGTTTTTGTGAATTTTCAGTCTATGGGTATTAATTCATATATATACGATAAAAATTATGCAAACACATAATTGATTAGATAATGACCTTAAATACTTCATTTTCAATCAACTATTTGTTTCTCGTTAAAATACTGAGTAAGATATTGAAAAGGGGAGAAGTTCGGTTTTTATTGCATATATCGACGTTTCAGCCGGAATAGAGCGATTTTCGTGTACATCTTCCATCGGTAATATAAACGGAAATTCAGGAACATTTTAGTTAATACCAATGAAAACACATTGATTTTTATCATTTGAATTGGTAACAACACTGTCATATGTCTTTTCTTGGATCTAAATAATGCGAAACCTCGCTCTATGATTTGAAGTTAAAATCCTCATATATGGTTAAATATTGACTTTTTTCACGTTTTTCATGTAGTTTGATATAACGTAAATATATTCATTTTTACCAATATTTCGATACTATTTCATGTAGCATCACGATATGTGATTTAGCCTTCAAATCTCAGAATTTCGCATAATATTGCATTTTAAGCAAGTTTTGTTGACTTTTGTTTCGTACGAAAAATCATCGAATTTAGCAATATTTTGACGTTTATCATCCCCTTTTTCCTTTATGTGACTTAAACAAAATATCATCGAATTAGGCAATATTTTGCCGTTTTCCACGTTTTTGTGAATTTTCAGTCTATGGGTATTAAGTCATATATATACGATAAAAATGATGCAAACACATAATTTATTAGATAATAACCTTAAATACTTCATTTTCAATCATCCATTTGTTTCTCGTTAAAATACTGAGTAAGATAATGAAAAGGGGAGAAGTTCGGTTTTTATTGCATATATCGACGTTTCAGCCGGATTAGAGCGGTTTTACGTGTACATCTTCCCTCGGTAATATAAACGAAAAATCAGAAACATTTTAGTTAATTCTAATGAAAACACATTGGTTTTTATAATTTGTATTGGAAACAACATTGTCATATGTCTTTTCTTGGATCTAAATAATACGAAACCTCGCTCTATGATTTTAAGTTAAAATCCTCAAATATGGTTAAATAGTGACTTTTTCACGTTTTTCATGTAGTTTGATACTACGTAAATATATTCATTTTTACCAATATTTCGATTCTATTTCATGTAGTATCACGATATGTGATTTGGCCTTCAAATCTCAGAATTTTGCATAATATTGCATTTTAAGCAAGTTTTTTGCATTTTGTTTCGTACGAAAAATCATCGAATTTAGCAATATATTGACGTTTATCATCCCATTTTCCTTTATGTGACTTAAACAAAATATCATCGAATTAGGCAATATTTTGCCGTTTTCTACGCTTTTGTGAATTTTCAGTCTATGGGTATTAATTCATTATATATACGATAAAAATTATGCAAACACATAATTGATTAGATAATAACCTTAAATACTTCATTTTCAATCATCTATTTGTTTCTCGTTAAAATACTGAGTAAGATAATGAAAAGGGGAGAAGTTCTGTTTTTATTGCATATATCGACGTTTCAGCCGGAATAGAGCGATTTTCGTGTACATCTTCCATCGGTAATATAAACGGAAAATCAGGAACATTTTAGTTAATACTAATGAAAAAACATTGATTTTTATCATTTGTATTGGAAACAACATTGTCATATGTCTTTTCTTGGATCTAAATAATGCGAAACCTCGCTCTATGATTTGAAGTTAAAATCCTCATATTGAATATTGACTTTTTTCACGTTTTTCATGTAGTTTGATATAACGTAAATATATTCATTTTTACCAATATTTCGATACTATTTCATGTAGTATCACGATATGTGATTTGGCCTTCAAATCTCAGAATTTCGAATAATATTGCATTTTAAGCAAGTTTTCTTGCCTTTTGTTTCGTACGAAAAATCATCGAATTTAGCAATATTTTGACGTTTATCATCCCCTTTTCCTTTATGTGACTTAAACAAAATATCATCGAATTAGGCAATATTTTGCCGTTTTCCACGTTTTTGTGAATTTTCAGTCTATGGGTATTAATTCATATATATATACGATAAAAATGATGCAAACACATAATTGATTATATAATAACCTTAAATACTTCATTTTCAATCATCTATTTGTTTCTCGTTAAAATACTGAGTAAGATAATGAAAAGGGGAGAAGTTCGGTTTTTATTGCATATATCGACGTTTCAGCCGGATTAGAGAGGTTTTACGTGTACATCTTCCCTCGGTAATATAAACGGAAAATCAAGAACATTTTAGTTAATTCTAATGAAAACACATTGATTTTTATAATTTATATTGGAAACAACATTGTCATATGTCTGTTCTTGGATCTAAATAATACGAAACCTCGCTCTATGATTTGAAGTTAAAATCCTCAAATATGGTTAAATATTGACTTTTTTCACGTTTTTCATGTAGTTTGATATTACGTAAATATATTCATTTTTACCAATATTTCGATACTATTTCATGTAGTATCACGATATGTGATTTGGCCTTCAAATCTCAGAATTTCGCATAATATTGCATTTTAAGCAAGTTTTCTTGCCTTTTGTTTCGTACGAAAAATCATCGAATTTAGCAATATTTTGACGTTTATCATCCCCTTTTCCTTTATGTGACTTAAACAAAATATCATCGAAATAGGCAATATTTTGCCGTTTTCCACGTTTTTGTGAATTTTCAGTCTATGGGTATTAATTCATATATATACGATAAAAATTATGCAAACACATAATTGATTAGATAATAACCTTAAATACTTCATTTTCAATCAACTATTTGTTTCTCGTTAAAATACTGAGTAAGATATTGAAAAGGGGAGAAGTTCTGTTTTTATTGCATATATCGACGTTTCAGCCGGAATAAAGCGATTTTCGTGTACATCTTCCATCGGTAATATAAACGGAAAATCAGGAACATTTTAATTAATTCCAATGAAAACACATTGATTTTTATAATTTGTATTGGTAACAACACTGTCATATGTCTTTTCTTGGATCTAAATAATGCGAAACCTCGCTCTATGATTTGAAGTTAAAATCCTCATATATGGTTAAATATTGACTTTTTTCACGTTTTTCATGTAGTTTGATATTACGTAAATATATTCATTTTTACCAATATTTCGATACTATTTCATGTAGTATCACGATATGTGATTTGGCCTTCAAATCTCAGAATTTCGCATAATATTGCATTTTAAGCAAGTTTTCTTGCCTTTTGTTTCGTACGAAAAATCATCGAATTTAGCAATATTTTGACGTTTATCATCCCCTTTTCCTTTATGTGACTTAAACAAAATATCATCGAAATAGGCAATATTTTGCCGTTTTCCACGTTTTTGTGAATTTTCAGTCTATGGGTATTAATTCATATATATACGATAAAAATTATGCAAACACATAATTGATTAGATAATAACCTTAAATACTTCATTTTCAATCAACTATTTGTTTCTCGTTAAAATACTGAGTAAGATATTGAAAAGGGGAGAAGTTCTGTTTTTATTGCATATATCGACGTTTCAGCCGGAATAAAGCGATTTTCGTGTACATCTTCCATCGGTAATATAAACGGAAAATCAGGAACATTTTAATTAATTCCAATGAAAACACATTGATTTTTATAATTTGTATTGGTAACAACACTGTCATATGTCTTTTCTTGGATCTAAATAATGCGAAACCTCGCTCTATGATTTGAAGTTAAAATCCTCATATATGGTTAAATATTGACTTTTTTCACGTTTTTCATGTAGTTTGATATTACGTAAATATATTCATTTTTACCAATATTTCGATACTATTTCATGTAGTATCACGATATGTGATTTGGCCTTCAAATCTCAGAATTTCGCATAATATTGCATTTTAAGCAAGTTTTCTTGCCTTTTGTTTCGTACGAAAAATCATCGAATTTAGCAATATTTTGACGTTTATAATCCCCTTTTCCTTTATGTGACTTAAACAAAATATCATCGAATTAGGCAATATTTTGCCGTTTTCCACGTTTTTGTGAATTTTCAGTCTATGCTCTATGATTTGAAGTTAAAATCCTCAAATATGGTTAAATATTGACTTTTTTCACGTTTTTCATGTAGTTTGATATTACGTAAATATATTCATTTTTACCAATATTTCGATACTATTTCATGTAGTATCACGATATGTGATTTGGCCTTCAAATCTCAGAATTTCGCATAATATTGCATTTTTAAGCAAGTTTTCTTGCCTTTTGTTTCGTACGAAAAATCATCGAATTAAGCAATATTTTGACGTTTATAATCCCCTTTTCCTTTATGTGACTTAAACAAAATATCATCGAATTAGGCAATATTTTGCCGTTTTCCACGTTTTTGTGAATTTTCAGTCTATGGGTATTAATTCATATATATACGATAAAAATTATGCAAACACATAATTGATTAGATAATAACCTTAAATACTTCATTTTCAATCATCTATTTGTTTCTCGTTAAAATACTGAGTAAGATAATGAAAAGGGGAGAAGTTCGGTTTTTATTGCATATATCGACGTTTCAGCCGGATTAGAGCGGTTTTACGTGTACATCTTCCCTCGGTAATATAAACGGAAAATCAAGAACATTTTAGTTAATTCTAATGAAAACACATTGATTTTTATAATTTATATTGGAAACAACATTGTCATATGTCTGTTCTTGGATCTAAATAATACGAAACCTCGCTCTATGATTTGAAGTTAAAATCCTCAAATATGGTTAAATATTGACTTTTTTCACGTTTTTCATGTAGTTTGATATTACGTAAATATATTCATTTTTACCAATATTTCGATACTATTTCATGTAGTATCACGATATGTGATTTGGCCTTCAAATCTCAGAATTTCGCATAATATTGCATTTTAAGCAAGTTTTCTTGCCTTTTGTTTCGTACGAAAAATCATCGAATTTAGCAATATTTTGACGTTTATCATCCCCTTTTCCTTTATGTGACTTAAACAAAATATCATCGAAATAGGCAATATTTTGCCGTTTTCCACGTTTTTGTGAATTTTCAGTCTATGGGTATTAATTCATATATATACGATAAAAATTATGCAAACACATAATTGATTAGATAATAACCTTAAATACTTCATTTTCAATCAACTATTTGTTTCTCGTTAAAATACTGAGTAAGATATTGAAAAGGGGAGAAGTTCTGTTTTTATTGCATATATCGACGTTTCAGCCGGAATAAAGCGATTTTCGTGTACATCTTCCATCGGTAATATAAACGGAAAATCAGGAACATTTTAATTAATTCCAATGAAAACACATTGATTTTTATAATTTGTATTGGTAACAACACTGTCATATGTCTTTTCTTGGATCTAAATAATGCGAAACCTCGCTCTATGATTTGAAGTTAAAATCCTCATATATGGTTAAATATTGACTTTTTTCACGTTTTTCATGTAGTTTGATATTACGTAAATATATTCATTTTTACCAATATTTCGATACTATTTCATGTAGTATCACGATATGTGATTTGGCCTTCAAATCTCAGAATTTCGCATAATATTGCATTTTAAGCAAGTTTTCTTGCCTTTTGTTTCGTACGAAAAATCATCGAATTTAGCAATATTTTGACGTTTATAATCCCCTTTTCCTTTATGTGACTTAAACAAAATATCATCGAATTAGGCAATATTTTGCCGTTTTCCACGTTTTTGTGAATTTTCAGTCTATGCTCTATGATTTGAAGTTAAAATCCTCAAATATGGTTAAATATTGACTTTTTTCACGTTTTTCATGTAGTTTGATATTACGTAAATATATTCATTTTTACCAATATTTCGATACTATTTCATGTAGTATCACGATATGTGATTTGGCCTTCAAATCTCAGAATTTCGCATAATATTGCATTTTTAAGCAAGTTTTCTTGCCTTTTGTTTCGTACGAAAAATCATCGAATTAAGCAATATTTTGACGTTTATAATCCCCTTTTCCTTTATGTGACTTAAACAAAATATCATCGAATTAGGCAATATTTTGCCGTTTTCCACGTTTTTGTGAATTTTCAGTCTATGGGTATTAATTCATATATATACGATAAAAATTATGCAAACACATAATTGATTAGATAATAACCTTAAATACTTCATTTTCAATCAACTATTTGTTTCTCGTTAAAATACTGAGTAAGATATTGAAAAGGGGAGAAGTTCGGTTTTTATTGCATATATCGACGTTTCAGCCGGAATAGAGCGATTTTCGTGTACATCTTCCATCGGCAATATAAACGGAAATTCAGGAACATTTTAGTTAATACCAATGAAAACACATTGATTTTTATCATTTGTATTGGTAACAACACTGTCATATGTCTTTTCTTGGATCTAAATAATGCGAAACCTCGCTCTATGATTTGAAGTTAAAATCCTCATATATGGTTAAATATTGCCTTTTTCACGTTTTTCATGTAGTTTGATATAACGTAAATATATTCATTTTTACCAATATTTCGATACTATTTCATGTAGTATCACGATATGTAATTTAGCCTTCAAATCTCAGAATTTCGCATAATATTGCATTTTAAGCAAGTTTTGTTGACTTTTGTTTCGTACGAAAAATCATCGAATTTAGCAATATTTTGACGTTTATCATCCCCTTTTTCCTTTATGTGACTTAAACAAAATATCATCGAATTAGGCAATATTTTGCCGTTTTCCACGTTTTTGTGAATTTTCAGTCTATGGGTATTAAGTCATATATAAACGATAAAAATGATGCAAACACATAATTTATTAGATAATAACCTTAAATACTTCATTTTCAATCATCCATTTGTTTCTCGTTAAAATACTGAGTAAGATAATGAAAAGGGGAGAAGTTCGGTTTTTATTGCATATATCGACGTTTCAGCCGGATTAGAGCGGTTTTACGTGTACATCTTCCCTCGGTAATATAAACGAAAAATCAGAAACATTTTAGTTAATTCTAATGAAAACACATTGGTTTTTATAATTTGTATTGGAAACAACATTGTCATATGTCTGTTCTTGGATCTAAATAATACGAAACCTCGCTCTATGATTTGAAGTTAAAATCCTCAAATATGGTTAAATATTTACTTTTTTCACGTTTTTCATGTAGTTTGATATTACGTAAATATATTCATTTTTACCAACATTTCGATACTATTTCATGTAGTATCACGATATGTGATTTGGCCTTCAAATCTCAGAATTTCGCATAATATTGCATTTTAAGCAAGTTTTCTTGCCTTTTGTTTCGTACGAAAAATCATCGAATTAAGCAATATTTTGACGTTTATAATCCCCTTTTCCTTTATGTGACTTAAACAAAATATCATCGAATTAGGCAATATTTTGCCGTTTTCCACGTTTTTGTGAATTTTCAGTCTATGGGTATTAATTCATATATATACGATAAAAATTATGCAAACACATAATTGATTAGATAATGACCTTAAATACTTCATTTTCAATCAACTATTTGTTTCTCGTTAAAATACTGAGTAAGATATTGAAAAGGGGAGAAGTTCGGTTTTTATTGCATATATCGACGTTTCAGCCGGAATAGAGCGATTTTCGTGTACATCTTCCATCGGTAATATAAACGGAAATTCAGGAACATTTTAGTTAATACCAATGAAAACACATTGATTTTTATCATTTGAATTGGTAACAACACTGTCATATGTCTTTTCTTGGATCTAAATAATGCGAAACCTCGCTCTATGATTTGAAGTTAAAATCCTCATATATGGTTAAATATTGACTTTTTTCACGTTTTTCATGTAGTTTGATATAACGTAAATATATTCATTTTTACCAATATTTCGATACTATTTCATGTAGCATCACGATATGTGATTTAGCCTTCAAATCTCAGAATTTCGCATAATATTGCATTTTAAGCAAGTTTTGTTGACTTTTGTTTCGTACGAAAAATCATCGAATTTAGCAATATTTTGACGTTTATCATCCCCTTTTTCCTTTATGTGACTTAAACAAAATATCATCGAATTAGGCAATATTTTGCCGTTTTCCACGTTTTTGTGAATTTTCAGTCTATGGGTATTAAGTCATATATATACGATAAAAATGATGCAAACACATAATTTATTAGATAATAACCTTAAATACTTCATTTTCAATCATCCATTTGTTTCTCGTTAAAATACTGAGTAAGATAATGAAAAGGGGAGAAGTTCGGTTTTTATTGCATATATCGACGTTTCAGCCGGATTAGAGCGGTTTTACGTGTACATCTTCCCTCGGTAATATAAACGAAAAATCAGAAACATTTTAGTTAATTCTAATGAAAACACATTGGTTTTTATAATTTGTATTGGAAACAACATTGTCATATGTCTTTTCTTGGATCTAAATAATACGAAACCTCGCTCTATGATTTTAAGTTAAAATCCTCAAATATGGTTAAATAGTGACTTTTTCACGTTTTTCATGTAGTTTGATACTACGTAAATATATTCATTTTTACCAATATTTCGATTCTATTTCATGTAGTATCACGATATGTGATTTGGCCTTCAAATCTCAGAATTTTGCATAATATTGCATTTTAAGCAAGTTTTTTGCATTTTGTTTCGTACGAAAAATCATCGAATTTAGCAATATATTGACGTTTATCATCCCATTTTCCTTTATGTGACTTAAACAAAATATCATCGAATTAGGCAATATTTTGCCGTTTTCTACGCTTTTGTGAATTTTCAGTCTATGCTCTATGATTTGAAGTTAAAATCCTCAAATATGGTTAAATATTGACTTTTTTCACGTTTTTCATGTAGTTTGATATTACGTAAATATATTCATTTTTACCAATATTTCGATACTATTTCATGTAGTATCACGATATGTGATTTGGCCTTCAAATCTCAGAATTTCGCATAATATTGCATTTTTAAGCAAGTTTTCTTGCCTTTTGTTTCGTACGAAAAATCATCGAATTAAGCAATATTTTGACGTTTATAATCCCCTTTTCCTTTATGTGACTTAAACAAAATATCATCGAATTAGGCAATATTTTGCCGTTTTCCACGTTTTTGTGAATTTTCAGTCTATGGGTATTAATTCATATATATACGATAAAAATTATGCAAACACATAATTGATTAGATAATAACCTTAAATACTTCATTTTCAATCAACTATTTGTTTCTCGTTAAAATACTGAGTAAGATATTGAAAAGGGGAGAAGTTCGGTTTTTATTGCATATATCGACGTTTCAGCCGGAATAGAGCGATTTTCGTGTACATCTTCCATCGGCAATATAAACGGAAATTCAGGAACATTTTAGTTAATACCAATGAAAACACATTGATTTTTATCATTTGTATTGGTAACAACACTGTCATATGTCTTTTCTTGGATCTAAATAATGCGAAACCTCGCTCTATGATTTGAAGTTAAAATCCTCATATATGGTTAAATATTGCCTTTTTCACGTTTTTCATGTAGTTTGATATAACGTAAATATATTCATTTTTACCAATATTTCGATACTATTTCATGTAGTATCACGATATGTAATTTAGCCTTCAAATCTCAGAATTTCGCATAATATTGCATTTTAAGCAAGTTTTGTTGACTTTTGTTTCGTACGAAAAATCATCGAATTTAGCAATATTTTGACGTTTATCATCCCCTTTTTCCTTTATGTGACTTAAACAAAATATCATCGAATTAGGCAATATTTTGCCGTTTTCCACGTTTTTGTGAATTTTCAGTCTATGGGTATTAAGTCATATATAAACGATAAAAATGATGCAAACACATAATTTATTAGATAATAACCTTAAATACTTCATTTTCAATCATCCATTTGTTTCTCGTTAAAATACTGAGTAAGATAATGAAAAGGGGAGAAGTTCGGTTTTTATTGCATATATCGACGTTTCAGCCGGATTAGAGCGGTTTTACGTGTACATCTTCCCTCGGTAATATAAACGAAAAATCAGAAACATTTTAGTTAATTCTAATGAAAACACATTGGTTTTTATAATTTGTATTGGAAACAACATTGTCATATGTCTGTTCTTGGATCTAAATAATACGAAACCTCGCTCTATGATTTGAAGTTAAAATCCTCAAATATGGTTAAATATTTACTTTTTTCACGTTTTTCATGTAGTTTGATATTACGTAAATATATTCATTTTTACCAACATTTCGATACTATTTCATGTAGTATCACGATATGTGATTTGGCCTTCAAATCTCAGAATTTCGCATAATATTGCATTTTAAGCAAGTTTTCTTGCCTTTTGTTTCGTACGAAAAATCATCGAATTAAGCAATATTTTGACGTTTATAATCCCCTTTTCCTTTATGTGACTTAAACAAAATATCATCGAATTAGGCAATATTTTGCCGTTTTCCACGTTTTTGTGAATTTTCAGTCTATGGGTATTAATTCATATATATACGATAAAAATTATGCAAACACATAATTGATTAGATAATGACCTTAAATACTTCATTTTCAATCAACTATTTGTTTCTCGTTAAAATACTGAGTAAGATATTGAAAAGGGGAGAAGTTCGGTTTTTATTGCATATATCGACGTTTCAGCCGGAATAGAGCGATTTTCGTGTACATCTTCCATCGGTAATATAAACGGAAATTCAGGAACATTTTAGTTAATACCAATGAAAACACATTGATTTTTATCATTTGAATTGGTAACAACACTGTCATATGTCTTTTCTTGGATCTAAATAATGCGAAACCTCGCTCTATGATTTGAAGTTAAAATCCTCATATATGGTTAAATATTGACTTTTTTCACGTTTTTCATGTAGTTTGATATAACGTAAATATATTCATTTTTACCAATATTTCGATACTATTTCATGTAGCATCACGATATGTGATTTAGCCTTCAAATCTCAGAATTTCGCATAATATTGCATTTTAAGCAAGTTTTGTTGACTTTTGTTTCGTACGAAAAATCATCGAATTTAGCAATATTTTGACGTTTATCATCCCCTTTTTCCTTTATGTGACTTAAACAAAATATCATCGAATTAGGCAATATTTTGCCGTTTTCCACGTTTTTGTGAATTTTCAGTCTATGGGTATTAAGTCATATATATACGATAAAAATGATGCAAACACATAATTTATTAGATAATAACCTTAAATACTTCATTTTCAATCATCCATTTGTTTCTCGTTAAAATACTGAGTAAGATAATGAAAAGGGGAGAAGTTCGGTTTTTATTGCATATATCGACGTTTCAGCCGGATTAGAGCGGTTTTACGTGTACATCTTCCCTCGGTAATATAAACGAAAAATCAGAAACATTTTAGTTAATTCTAATGAAAACACATTGGTTTTTATAATTTGTATTGGAAACAACATTGTCATATGTCTTTTCTTGGATCTAAATAATACGAAACCTCGCTCTATGATTTTAAGTTAAAATCCTCAAATATGGTTAAATAGTGACTTTTTCACGTTTTTCATGTAGTTTGATACTACGTAAATATATTCATTTTTACCAATATTTCGATTCTATTTCATGTAGTATCACGATATGTGATTTGGCCTTCAAATCTCAGAATTTTGCATAATATTGCATTTTAAGCAAGTTTTTTGCATTTTGTTTCGTACGAAAAATCATCGAATTTAGCAATATATTGACGTTTATCATCCCATTTTCCTTTATGTGACTTAAACAAAATATCATCGAATTAGGCAATATTTTGCCGTTTTCTACGCTTTTGTGAATTTTCAGTCTATGGGTATTAATTCATTATATATACGATAAAAATTATGCAAACACATAATTGATTAGATAATAACCTTAAATACTTCATTTTCAATCATCTATTTGTTTCTCGTTAAAATACTGAGTAAGATAATGAAAAGGGGAGAAGTTCTGTTTTTATTGCATATATCGACGTTTCAGCCGGAATAGAGCGATTTTCGTGTACATCTTCCATCGGTAATATAAACGGAAAATCAGGAACATTTTAGTTAATACTAATGAAAAAACATTGATTTTTATCATTTGTATTGGAAACAACATTGTCATATGTCTTTTCTTGGATCTAAATAATGCGAAACCTCGCTCTATGATTTGAAGTTAAAATCCTCATATTGAATATTGACTTTTTTCACGTTTTTCATGTAGTTTGATATAACGTAAATATATTCATTTTTACCAATATTTCGATACTATTTCATGTAGTATCACGATATGTGATTTGGCCTTCAAATCTCAGAATTTCGAATAATATTGCATTTTAAGCAAGTTTTCTTGCCTTTTGTTTCGTACGAAAAATCATCGAATTTAGCAATATTTTGACGTTTATCATCCCCTTTTCCTTTATGTGACTTAAACAAAATATCATCGAATTAGGCAATATTTTGCCGTTTTCCACGTTTTTGTGAATTTTCAGTCTATGGGTATTAATTCATATATATATACGATAAAAATGATGCAAACACATAATTGATTATATAATAACCTTAAATACTTCATTTTCAATCATCTATTTGTTTCTCGTTAAAATACTGAGTAAGATAATGAAAAGGGGAGAAGTTCGGTTTTTATTGCATATATCGACGTTTCAGCCGGATTAGAGAGGTTTTACGTGTACATCTTCCCTCGGTAATATAAACGGAAAATCAAGAACATTTTAGTTAATTCTAATGAAAACACATTGATTTTTATAATTTATATTGGAAACAACATTGTCATATGTCTGTTCTTGGATCTAAATAATACGAAACCTCGCTCTATGATTTGAAGTTAAAATCCTCAAATATGGTTAAATATTGACTTTTTTCACGTTTTTCATGTAGTTTGATATTACGTAAATATATTCATTTTTACCAATATTTCGATACTATTTCATGTAGTATCACGATATGTGATTTGGCCTTCAAATCTCAGAATTTCGCATAATATTGCATTTTAAGCAAGTTTTCTTGCCTTTTGTTTCGTACGAAAAATCATCGAATTTAGCAATATTTTGACGTTTATCATCCCCTTTTCCTTTATGTGACTTAAACAAAATATCATCGAAATAGGCAATATTTTGCCGTTTTCCACGTTTTTGTGAATTTTCAGTCTATGGGTATTAATTCATATATATACGATAAAAATTATGCAAACACATAATTGATTAGATAATAACCTTAAATACTTCATTTTCAATCAACTATTTGTTTCTCGTTAAAATACTGAGTAAGATATTGAAAAGGGGAGAAGTTCTGTTTTTATTGCATATATCGACGTTTCAGCCGGAATAAAGCGATTTTCGTGTACATCTTCCATCGGTAATATAAACGGAAAATCAGGAACATTTTAATTAATTCCAATGAAAACACATTGATTTTTATAATTTGTATTGGTAACAACACTGTCATATGTCTTTTCTTGGATCTAAATAATGCGAAACCTCGCTCTATGATTTGAAGTTAAAATCCTCATATATGGTTAAATATTGACTTTTTTCACGTTTTTCATGTAGTTTGATATTACGTAAATATATTCATTTTTACCAATATTTCGATACTATTTCATGTAGTATCACGATATGTGATTTGGCCTTCAAATCTCAGAATTTCGCATAATATTGCATTTTAAGCAAGTTTTCTTGCCTTTTGTTTCGTACGAAAAATCATCGAATTTAGCAATATTTTGACGTTTATCATCCCCTTTTCCTTTATGTGACTTAAACAAAATATCATCGAAATAGGCAATATTTTGCCGTTTTCCACGTTTTTGTGAATTTTCAGTCTATGGGTATTAATTCATATATATACGATAAAAATTATGCAAACACATAATTGATTAGATAATAACCTTAAATACTTCATTTTCAATCAACTATTTGTTTCTCGTTAAAATACTGAGTAAGATATTGAAAAGGGGAGAAGTTCTGTTTTTATTGCATATATCGACGTTTCAGCCGGAATAAAGCGATTTTCGTGTACATCTTCCATCGGTAATATAAACGGAAAATCAGGAACATTTTAATTAATTCCAATGAAAACACATTGATTTTTATAATTTGTATTGGTAACAACACTGTCATATGTCTTTTCTTGGATCTAAATAATGCGAAACCTCGCTCTATGATTTGAAGTTAAAATCCTCATATATGGTTAAATATTGACTTTTTTCACGTTTTTCATGTAGTTTGATATTACGTAAATATATTCATTTTTACCAATATTTCGATACTATTTCATGTAGTATCACGATATGTGATTTGGCCTTCAAATCTCAGAATTTCGCATAATATTGCATTTTAAGCAAGTTTTCTTGCCTTTTGTTTCGTACGAAAAATCATCGAATTTAGCAATATTTTGACGTTTATAATCCCCTTTTCCTTTATGTGACTTAAACAAAATATCATCGAATTAGGCAATATTTTGCCGTTTTCCACGTTTTTGTGAATTTTCAGTCTATGCTCTATGATTTGAAGTTAAAATCCTCAAATATGGTTAAATATTGACTTTTTTCACGTTTTTCATGTAGTTTGATATTACGTAAATATATTCATTTTTACCAATATTTCGATACTATTTCATGTAGTATCACGATATGTGATTTGGCCTTCAAATCTCAGAATTTCGCATAATATTGCATTTTTAAGCAAGTTTTCTTGCCTTTTGTTTCGTACGAAAAATCATCGAATTAAGCAATATTTTGACGTTTATAATCCCCTTTTCCTTTATGTGACTTAAACAAAATATCATCGAATTAGGCAATATTTTGCCGTTTTCCACGTTTTTGTGAATTTTCAGTCTATGGGTATTAATTCATATATATACGATAAAAATTATGCAAACACATAATTGATTAGATAATAACCTTAAATACTTCATTTTCAATCAACTATTTGTTTCTCGTTAAAATACTGAGTAAGATATTGAAAAGGGGAGAAGTTCGGTTTTTATTGCATATATCGACGTTTCAGCCGGAATAGAGCGATTTTCGTGTACATCTTCCATCGGCAATATAAACGGAAATTCAGGAACATTTTAGTTAATACCAATGAAAACACATTGATTTTTATCATTTGTATTGGTAACAACACTGTCATATGTCTTTTCTTGGATCTAAATAATGCGAAACCTCGCTCTATGATTTGAAGTTAAAATCCTCATATATGGTTAAATATTGCCTTTTTCACGTTTTTCATGTAGTTTGATATAACGTAAATATATTCATTTTTACCAATATTTCGATACTATTTCATGTAGTATCACGATATGTAATTTAGCCTTCAAATCTCAGAATTTCGCATAATATTGCATTTTAAGCAAGTTTTGTTGACTTTTGTTTCGTACGAAAAATCATCGAATTTAGCAATATTTTGACGTTTATCATCCCCTTTTTCCTTTATGTGACTTAAACAAAATATCATCGAATTAGGCAATATTTTGCCGTTTTCCACGTTTTTGTGAATTTTCAGTCTATGGGTATTAAGTCATATATAAACGATAAAAATGATGCAAACACATAATTTATTAGATAATAACCTTAAATACTTCATTTTCAATCATCCATTTGTTTCTCGTTAAAATACTGAGTAAGATAATGAAAAGGGGAGAAGTTCGGTTTTTATTGCATATATCGACGTTTCAGCCGGATTAGAGCGGTTTTACGTGTACATCTTCCCTCGGTAATATAAACGAAAAATCAGAAACATTTTAGTTAATTCTAATGAAAACACATTGGTTTTTATAATTTGTATTGGAAACAACATTGTCATATGTCTGTTCTTGGATCTAAATAATACGAAACCTCGCTCTATGATTTGAAGTTAAAATCCTCAAATATGGTTAAATATTTACTTTTTTCACGTTTTTCATGTAGTTTGATATTACGTAAATATATTCATTTTTACCAACATTTCGATACTATTTCATGTAGTATCACGATATGTGATTTGGCCTTCAAATCTCAGAATTTCGCATAATATTGCATTTTAAGCAAGTTTTCTTGCCTTTTGTTTCGTACGAAAAATCATCGAATTAAGCAATATTTTGACGTTTATAATCCCCTTTTCCTTTATGTGACTTAAACAAAATATCATCGAATTAGGCAATATTTTGCCGTTTTCCACGTTTTTGTGAATTTTCAGTCTATGGGTATTAATTCATATATATACGATAAAAATTATGCAAACACATAATTGATTAGATAATGACCTTAAATACTTCATTTTCAATCAACTATTTGTTTCTCGTTAAAATACTGAGTAAGATATTGAAAAGGGGAGAAGTTCGGTTTTTATTGCATATATCGACGTTTCAGCCGGAATAGAGCGATTTTCGTGTACATCTTCCATCGGTAATATAAACGGAAATTCAGGAACATTTTAGTTAATACCAATGAAAACACATTGATTTTTATCATTTGAATTGGTAACAACACTGTCATATGTCTTTTCTTGGATCTAAATAATGCGAAACCTCGCTCTATGATTTGAAGTTAAAATCCTCATATATGGTTAAATATTGACTTTTTTCACGTTTTTCATGTAGTTTGATATAACGTAAATATATTCATTTTTACCAATATTTCGATTCTATTTCATGTAGTATCACGATATGTGATTTGGCCTTCAAATCTCAGAATTTTGCATAATATTGCATTTTAAGCAAGTTTTCTTGCATTTTGTTTCGTACGAAAAATCATCGAATTTAGCAATATTTTGACGTTTATCATCCCCTTTTCCTTTATGTGACTTAAACAAAATATCATCGAATTAGGCAATATTTTGCCGTTTTCCACGTTTCTGTGAATTTTCAGTCTATGGGTATTAATTCATATATATACGATAAAAATTATGCAAACACATAATTGATTAGATATTAACCGTAAATACTTCATTTTCAATCAACTATTTGTTTCTCGTTAAAATACTGAGTAAGATATTGAAAAGGGGAGAAGTTCTGTTTTTATTGCATATATCGACGTTTCAGCCGGAATAGAGCGATTATCTTGTACATCTTCCATCGGTAATATAAACGGAAAATCAGGAACATTTTAGTTAATACCAATGAAAACACATTGATTTTTATCTTTTGTATTGGTAACAACACTGTCATATGTCTTTTCTTGGATCTAAATAATGCGAAACCTCGCTCTATGATTTGAAGTTAAAATCCTCATATTGAATATTGACTTTTTTCACGTTTTTCATGTAGTTTGATATAACGTAAATATATTCATTTTTACCAATATTTCGATACTATTTCATGTAGTATCACGATATGTGATTTGGCCTTCAAATCTCAGAATTTCGAATAATATTGCATTTTAAGCAAGTTTTCTTGCCTTTTGTTTCGTACGAAAAATCATCGAATTTAGCAATATTTTGACGTTTATCATCCCCTTTTCCTTTATGTGACTTAAACAAAATATCATCGAATTAGGCAATATTTTGCCGTTTTCCACGTTTTTGTGAATTTTCAGTCTATGGGTATTAATTCATATATATATACGATAAAAATGATGCAAACACATAATTGATTATATAATAACCTTAAATACTTCATTTTCAATCATCTATTTGTTTCTCGTTAAAATACTGAGTAAGATAATGAAAAGCGGAGAAGTTCGGTTTTTATTGCATATATCGACGTTTCAGCCGGATTAGAGCGGTTTTACGTGTACATCTTCCCTCGGTAATATAAACGGAAAATCAAGAACATTTTAGTTAATTCTAATGAAAACACATTGATTTTTATAATTTATATTGGAAACAACATTGTCATATGTCTGTTCTTGGATCTAAATAATACGAAACCTCGCTCTATGATTTGAAGTTAAAATCGTCAAATATGGTTAAATATTGACTTTTTTCACGTTTTTCATGTAGTTTGATATTACGTAAATATATTAATTTTTACCAATATTTCGATACTATTTCATGTAGTATCACGATATGTGATTTGGCATTCAAATCTCAGAATTTCGCATAATATTGCATTTTAAGCAAGTTTTCTTGCCTTTTGTTTCGTACGAAAAATCATCGAATTTAGCAATATTTTGACGTTTATCATCCCCTTTTCCTTTATGTGACTTAAACAAAATATCATCGAAATAGGCAATATTTTGCCGTTTTCCACGTTTTTGTGAATTTTCAGTCTATGGGTATTAATTCATATATATACGATAAAAATTATGCAAACACATAATTGATTAGATAATAACCTTAAATACTTCATTTTCAATCAACTATTTGTTTCTCGTTAAAATACTGAGTAAGATATTGAAAAGGGGAGAAGTTCTGTTTTTATTGCATATATCGACGTTTCAGCCGGAATAAAGCGATTTTCGTGTACATCTTCCATCGGTAATATAAACGGAAAATCAGGAACATTTTAGTTAATACCAATGAAAACACATTGATTTTTATAATTTGTATTGGTAACAACACTGTCATATGTCTTTTCTTGGATCTAAATAATGCGAAACCTCGCTCTATGATTTGAAGTTAAAATCCTCATATATGGTTAAATATTGACTTTTTTCACGTTTTTCATGTAGTTTGATATAACGTAAATATATTCATTTTTACCAATATTTCGATACTATTTCATGTAGTATCACGATATGTGATTTGGCCTTCAAATCCCAGAATTTCGCATAATATTGCATTTTAAGCAAGTTTTCTTGACTTTTGTTTTGTACGAAAAATCATCGAATTTAGCAATATTTTGACGTTTATCATCCCCTTTTCCTTTATGTGACTTAAACAAAATATCATCGAATTAGGCAATATTTTGTCGTTTTCCACGTTTTTGTGAATTTTCAGTCTATGGGTATTAATTCATATATATACGATAAAAATGATGCAAACACATAATTGATTAGATAATAACCTTAAATACTTCATTTTCAATCATCTATTTGTTTCTCGTTAAAATACTGAGTAAGATAATGAAAAGGGGAGAAGTTCGGTTTTTATTGCATATATCGACGTTTCAGCCGGATTAGAGCGGTTTTACGTGTACATCTTCCCTCGGTAATATAAACGAAAAATCAGGAACATTTTAGTTAATTCTAATGAAAACACATTGATTTTTATAATTTGTATTGGAAACAACATTGTCATATGTCTTTTCTTGGATCTAAATAATACGAAACCTCGCTCTATGATTTGAAGTTAAAATCCTCAAATATGGTTAAATAGTGACTTTTTTCACGTTTTTCATGTAGTTTGATACTACGTAAATATATTCATTTTTACCAATATTTCGATTCTATTTCATGTAGTATCACGATATGTGATTTGGCCTTCAAATCTCAGAATTTTGCATAATATTGCATTTTAAGCAAGTTTTCTTGCATTTTGTTTCGTACGAAAAATCATCGAATTTAGCAATATTTTGACGTTTATCATCCCCTTTTCCTTTATGTGACTTAAACAAAATATCATCGAATTAGGCAATATTTTGCCGTTTTCCACGTTTCTGTGAATTTTCAGTCTATGGGTATTAATTCATATATATACGATAAAAATTATGCAAACACATAATTGATTAGATATTAACCATAAATACTTCATTTTCAATCAACTATTTGTTTCTCGTTAAAATACTGAGTAAGATATTGAAAAGGGGAGAAGTTCTGTTTTTATTGCATATATCGACGTTTCAGCCGGAATAGAGCGATTATCTTGTACATCTTCCATCGGTAATATAAACGGAAAATCAGGAACATTTTAGTTAATACCAATGAAAACACATTGATTTTTATCTTTTGTATTGGTAACAACACTGTCATATGTCTTTTCTTGGATCTAAATAATGCGAAACCTCGCTCTATGATTTGAAGTTAAAATCCTCAAATAGGGTTAAATAGTGACTTTTTTCACGTTTTTCATGTAGTTTGATACAACGTAAATATATTCATTTTTACCAATATTTCGATTCTGTTTCATGTAGTATCACGATATGTGATTTGGCCTTCAAATCTCAGAATTTTGCATAATATTGCATTTTAAGCAAGTTTTCTTGCATTTTGTTTCGTACGAAAAATCATCGAATTTAGCAATATTTTGACGTTTATCATCCCATTTTCCTTTATGTGACTTAAACAAAATATCATCGAAATAGGCAATATTTTGCGGTTTTTCCACGTTTTTGTGAATTTTCACTCTATGGGTATTATTTCATATATATACGATAAAAATTATGCAAACACATAATTGATTAGATAATAACCTTAAATACTTCATTTTCAATCATCTATTTGTTTCTCGTAAAATAGTGAGTAAGATATTGAAAAGGGGAGAAGTTCGGTTTTTATTGCATATATCGACGTTTCAGCCGGATTAGAGCGGTTTTACGTGTACATCTTCCCTCGGTAATATAAACGGAAAATCAGGAATATTTTAGTTAATTCTAATGAAAACACATTCATTTTTATCATTTGTATTGGAAACAACATTGTCATATGTCTTTTCTTGGATCTAAATAATACGAAACCTCTCTCTATGATTTGAAGTTAAAATCCTCAAATATGGTTAAATAGTGACTTTTTTCACGTTTTTCATGTAGTTTGATACTACGTAAATATATTGAGTTTTACCAATATTTCGATTCTATTTCATGTAGTATCACGATATGTGATTTGGCCTTCAAATCTCAGAATTTCGCATAATATTGCATTTTAAGCAAATTTTCTTGCATTTTGTTTCGTACGAAAAATCATCGAATTTAGCAATATTTTGACGTTTATCATCCTCTTTTCCTTTATGTGACTTAAACAAAATATCATCGAATTAGGCAATATTTTGCCGTTTTCCACGTTTTTGTGAATTTTCAGTCTATGGGTATTAATTCATATATATACGATAAAAATTATGCAAACACATAATTGATTAGATAATAACCTTAAATACTTCATTTTCAATCAACTATTTGTTTCTCGTTAAAATACTGAGTAAGATATTGAAAAGGGGAGAAGTTCGGTTTTTATTGCATATATCGACGTTTCAGCCGGAATAGAGCGATTTTCTTGTACATCTTCCATCGGTAATATAAACGGAATTTCAGGAACATTTTAGTTAATACCAATGAAAAAACATTGATTTTTATCATTTGTATTGGTAACAACACTGTCATATGTCTTTTCTTGGATCTAAATAATGCGAAACCTCGCTCTATGATTTGAAGTTAAAATCCTCATATTGAATATTGACTTTTTTCACGTTTTTCATGTAGTTTGATATAACGTAAATATATTCATTTTTACCAATATTTCGATACTATTTCATGTAGTATCACGATATGTGATTTGGCCTTCAAATCTCAGAATTTCGAATAATATTGCATTTTAAGCAAGTTTTCTTGCCTTTTGTTTCGTACGAAAAATCATCGAATTTAGCAATATTTTGACGTTTATCATCCCCTTTTCCTTTATGTGACTTAAACAAAATATCATCGAATTAGGAAATATTTTGCCGTTTTCCACGTTTTTGTGAATTTTCAGTCTATGGGTATTAATTCATATATATATACGATAAAAATGATGCAAACACATAATTGATTATATAATAACCTTAAATACTTCATTTTCAATCATCTATTTGTTTCTCGTTAAAATACTGAGTAAGATAATGAAAAGCGGAGAAGTTCGGTTTTTATTGCATATATCGACGTTTCAGCCGGATTAGAGCGGTTTTACGTGTACATCTTCCCTCGGTAATATAAACGGAAAATCAAGAACATTTTAGTTAATTCTAATGAAAACACATTGATTTTTATAATTTATATTGGAAACAACATTGTCATATGTCTGTTCTTGGATCTAAATAATACGAAACCTCGCTCTATGATTTGAAGTTAAAATCCTCAAATATGGTTAAATATTGACTTTTTTCACGTTTTTCATGTAGTTTGATATTACGTAAATATATTCATTTTTACCAATATTTCGATACTATTTCATGTAGTATCACGATATGTGATTTGGCATTCAAATCTCAGAATTTCGCATAATATTGCATTTTAAGCAAGTTTTCTTGCCTTTTGTTTCGTACGAAAAATCATCGAATTTAGCAATATTTTGACGTTTATCATCCCCTTTTCCTTTATGTGACTTAAACAAAATATCATCGAAATAGGCAATATTTTGCCGTTTTCCACGTTTTTGTGAATTTTCAGTCTATGGGTATTAATTCATATATATACGATAAAAATTATGCAAACACATAATTGATTAGATAATAACCTTAAATACTTCATTTTCAATCAACTATTTGTTTCTCGTTAAAATACTGAGTAAGATATTGAAAAGGGGAGAAGTTCTGTTTTTATTGCATATATCGACGTTTCAGCCGGAATAAAGCGATTTTCGTGTACATCTTCCATCGGTAATATAAACGGAAAATCAGGAACATTTTAGTTAATACCAATGAAAACACATTGATTTTTATAATTTGTATTGGTAACAACACTGTCATATGTCTTTTCTTGGATCTAAATAATGCGAAACCTCGCTCTATGATTTGAAGTTAAAATCCTCATATATGGTTAAATATTGACTTTTTTCACGTTTTTCATGTAGTTTGATATAACGTAAATATATTCATTTTTACCAATATTTCGATACTATTTCATGTAGTATCACGATATGTGATTTGGCCTTCAAATCCCAGAATTTCGCATAATATTGCATTTTAAGCAAGTTTTCTTGACTTTTGTTTTGTACGAAAAATCATCGAATTTAGCAATATTTTGACGTTTATCATCCCCTTTTCCTTTATGTGACTTAAACAAAATATCATCGAATTAGGCAATATTTTGTCGTTTTCCACGTTTTTGTGAATTTTCAGTCTATGGGTATTAATTCATATATATACGATAAAAATGATGCAAACACATAATTGATTAGATAATAACCTTAAATACTTCATTTTCAATCAACTATTTGTTTCTCGTTAAAATACTGAGTAAGATATTGAAAAGGGGAGAAGTTCTGTTTTTATTGCATATATCGACGTTTCAGCCGGAATAAAGCGATTTTCGTGTACATCTTCCATCGGTAATATAAACGGAAAATCAGGAACATTTTAGTTAATACCAATGAAAACACATTGATTTTTATAATTTGTATTGGTAACAACACTGTCATATGTCTTTTCTTGGATCTAAATAATGCGAAACCTCGCTCTATGATTTGAAGTTAAAATCCTCATATATGGTTAAATATTGACTTTTTTCACGTTTTTCATGTAGTTTGATATAACGTAAATATATTCATTTTTACCAATATTTCGATACTATTTCATGTAGTATCACGATATGTGATTTGGCCTTCAAATCCCAGAATTTCGCATAATATTGCATTTTAAGCAAGTTTTCTTGACTTTTGTTTTGTACGAAAAATCATCGAATTTAGCAATATTTTGACGTTTATCATCCCCTTTTCCTTTATGTGACTTAAACAAAATATCATCGAATTAGGCAATATTTTGTCGTTTTCCACGTTTTTGTGAATTTTCAGTCTATGGGTATTAATTCATATATATACGATAAAAATGATGCAAACACATAATTGATTAGAAAATAACCTTAAATACTTCATTTTCAATCATCTATTTGTTTCTCGTTAAAATACTGAGTAAGATAATGAAAAGGGGAGAAGTTCGGTTTTTATTGCATATATCGACGTTTCAGCCGGATTAGAGCGGTTTTACGTGTACATCTTCCCTCGGTAATATAAACGAAAAATCAGGAACATTTTAGTTAATTCTAATGAAAACACATTGATTTTTATAATTTGTATTGGAAACAACATTGTCATATGTCTTTTCTTGGATCTAAATAATACGAAACCTCGCTCTATGATTTGAAGTTAAAATCCTCAAATATGGTTAAATAGTGACTTTTTTCACGTTTTTCATGTAGTTTGATACTACGTAAATATATTCATTTTTACCAATATTTCGATTCTATTTCATGTAGTATCACGATATGTGATTTGGCCTTCAAATCTCAGAATTTTGCATAATATTGCATTTTAAGCAAGTTTTCTTGCATTTTGTTTCGTACGAAAAATCATCGAATTTAGCAATATTTTGACGTTTATCATCCCCTTTTCCTTTATGTGACTTAAACAAAATATCATCGAATTAGGCAATATTTTGCCGTTTTCCACGTTTCTGTGAATTTTCAGTCTATGGGTATTAATTCATATATATACGATAAAAATTATGCAAACACATAATTGATTAGATATTAACCATAAATACTTCATTTTCAATCAACTATTTGTTTCTCGTTAAAATACTGAGTAAGATATTGAAAAGGGGAGAAGTTCTGTTTTTATTGCATATATCGACGTTTCAGCCGGAATAGAGCGATTATCTTGTACATCTTCCATCGGTAATATAAACGGAAAATCAGGAACATTTTAGTTAATACCAATGAAAACACATTGATTTTTATCTTTTGTATTGGTAACAACACTGTCATATGTCTTTTCTTGGATCTAAATAATGCGAAACCTCGCTCTATGATTTGAAGTTAAAATCCTCAAATAGGGTTAAATAGTGACTTTTTTCACGTTTTTCATGTAGTTTGATACAACGTAAATATATTCATTTTTACCAATATTTCGATTCTATTTCATGTAGTATCACGATATGTGATTTGGCCTTCAAATCTCAGAATTTTGCATAATATTGCATTTTAAGCAAGTTTTCTTGCATTTTGTTTCGTACGAAAAATCATCGAATTTAGCAATATTTTGACGTTTATCATCCCATTTTCCTTTATGTGACTTAAACAAAATATCATCGAAATAGGCAATATTTTGCGGTTTTTCCACGTTTTTGTGAATTTTCACTCTATGGGTATTATTTCATATATATACGATAAAAATTATGCAAACACATAATTGATTAGATAATAACCTTAAATACTTCATTTTCAATCATCTATTTGTTTCTCGTAAAATAGTGAGTAAGATATTGAAAAGGGGAGAAGTTCGGTTTTTATTGCATATATCGACGTTTCAGCCGGATTAGAGCGGTTTTACGTGTACATCTTCCCTCGGTAATATAAACGGAAAATCAGGAATATTTTAGTTAATTCTAATGAAAACACATTCATTTTTATCATTTGTATTGGAAACAACATTGTCATATGTCTTTTCTTGGATCTAAATAATACGAAACCTCTCTCTATGATTTGAAGTTAAAATCCTCAAATATGGTTAAATAGTGACTTTTTTCACGTTTTTCATGTAGTTTGATACTACGTAAATATATTGAGTTTTACCAATATTTCGATTCTATTTCATGTAGTATCACGATATGTGATTTGGCCTTCAAATCTCAGAATTTCGCATAATATTGCATTTTAAGCAAATTTTCTTGCATTTTGTTTCGTACGAAAAATCATCGAATTTAGCAATATTTTGACGTTTATCATCCTCTTTTCCTTTATGTGACTTAAACAAAATATCATCGAATTAGGCAATATTTTGCCGTTTTCCACGTTTTTGTGAATTTTCAGTCTATGGGTATTAATTCATATATATACGATAAAAATTATGCAAACACATAATTGATTAGATAATAACCTTAAATACTTCATTTTCAATCAACTATTTGTTTCTCGTTAAAATACTGAGTAAGATATTGAAAAGGGGAGAAGTTCGGTTTTTATTGCATATATCGACGTTTCAGCCGGAATAGAGCGATTTTCTTGTACATCTTCCATCGGTAATATAAACGGAATTTCAGGAACATTTTAGTTAATACCAATGAAAAAACATTGATTTTTATCATTTGTATTGGTAACAACACTGTCATATGTCTTTTCTTGGATCTAAATAATGCGAAACCTCGCTCTATGATTTGAAGTTAAAATCCTCATATTGAATATTGACTTTTTTCACGTTTTTCATGTAGTTTGATATAACGTAAATATATTCATTTTTACCAATATTTCGATACTATTTCATGTAGTATCACGATATGTGATTTGGCCTTCAAATCTCAGAATTTCGAATAATATTGCATTTTAAGCAAGTTTTCTTGCCTTTTGTTTCGTACGAAAAATCATCGAATTTAGCAATATTTTGACGTTTATCATCCCCTTTTCCTTTATGTGACTTAAACAAAATATCATCGAATTAGGAAATATTTTGCCGTTTTCCACGTTTTTGTGAATTTTCAGTCTATGGGTATTAATTCATATATATATACGATAAAAATGATGCAAACACATAATTGATTATATAATAACCTTAAATACTTCATTTTCAATCATCTATTTGTTTCTCGTTAAAATACTGAGTAAGATAATGAAAAGCGGAGAAGTTCGGTTTTTATTGCATATATCGACGTTTCAGCCGGATTAGAGCGGTTTTACGTGTACATCTTCCCTCGGTAATATAAACGGAAAATCAAGAACATTTTAGTTAATTCTAATGAAAACACATTGATTTTTATAATTTATATTGGAAACAACATTGTCATATGTCTGTTCTTGGATCTAAATAATACGAAACCTCGCTCTATGATTTGAAGTTAAAATCCTCAAATATGGTTAAATATTGACTTTTTTCACGTTTTTCATGTAGTTTGATATTACGTAAATATATTCATTTTTACCAATATTTCGATACTATTTCATGTAGTATCACGATATGTGATTTGGCATTCAAATCTCAGAATTTCGCATAATATTGCATTTTAAGCAAGTTTTCTTGCCTTTTGTTTCGTACGAAAAATCATCGAATTTAGCAATATTTTGACGTTTATCATCCCCTTTTCCTTTATGTGACTTAAACAAAATATCATCGAAATAGGCAATATTTTGCCGTTTTCCACGTTTTTGTGAATTTTCAGTCTATGGGTATTAATTCATATATATACGATAAAAATTATGCAAACACATAATTGATTAGATAATAACCTTAAATACTTCATTTTCAATCAACTATTTGTTTCTCGTTAAAATACTGAGTAAGATATTGAAAAGGGGAGAAGTTCTGTTTTTATTGCATATATCGACGTTTCAGCCGGAATAAAGCGATTTTCGTGTACATCTTCCATCGGTAATATAAACGGAAAATCAGGAACATTTTAGTTAATACCAATGAAAACACATTGATTTTTATAATTTGTATTGGTAACAACACTGTCATATGTCTTTTCTTGGATCTAAATAATGCGAAACCTCGCTCTATGATTTGAAGTTAAAATCCTCATATATGGTTAAATATTGACTTTTTTCACGTTTTTCATGTAGTTTGATATAACGTAAATATATTCATTTTTACCAATATTTCGATACTATTTCATGTAGTATCACGATATGTGATTTGGCCTTCAAATCCCAGAATTTCGCATAATATTGCATTTTAAGCAAGTTTTCTTGACTTTTGTTTTGTACGAAAAATCATCGAATTTAGCAATATTTTGACGTTTATCATCCCCTTTTCCTTTATGTGACTTAAACAAAATATCATCGAATTAGGCAATATTTTGTCGTTTTCCACGTTTTTGTGAATTTTCAGTCTATGGGTATTAATTCATATATATACGATAAAAATGATGCAAACACATAATTGATTAGATAATAACCTTAAATACTTCATTTTCAATCAACTATTTGTTTCTCGTTAAAATACTGAGTAAGATATTGAAAAGGGGAGAAGTTCTGTTTTTATTGCATATATCGACGTTTCAGCCGGAATAAAGCGATTTTCGTGTACATCTTCCATCGGTAATATAAACGGAAAATCAGGAACATTTTAGTTAATACCAATGAAAACACATTGATTTTTATAATTTGTATTGGTAACAACACTGTCATATGTCTTTTCTTGGATCTAAATAATGCGAAACCTCGCTCTATGATTTGAAGTTAAAATCCTCATATATGGTTAAATATTGACTTTTTTCACGTTTTTCATGTAGTTTGATATAACGTAAATATATTCATTTTTACCAATATTTCGATACTATTTCATGTAGTATCACGATATGTGATTTGGCCTTCAAATCCCAGAATTTCGCATAATATTGCATTTTAAGCAAGTTTTCTTGACTTTTGTTTTGTACGAAAAATCATCGAATTTAGCAATATTTTGACGTTTATCATCCCCTTTTCCTTTATGTGACTTAAACAAAATATCATCGAATTAGGCAATATTTTGTCGTTTTCCACGTTTTTGTGAATTTTCAGTCTATGGGTATTAATTCATATATATACGATAAAAATGATGCAAACACATAATTGATTAGAAAATAACCTTAAATACTTCATTTTCAATCATCTATTTGTTTCTCGTTAAAATACTGAGTAAGATAATGAAAAGGGGAGAAGTTCGGTTTTTATTGCATATATCGACGTTTCAGCCGGATTAGAGCGGTTTTACGTGTACATCTTCCCTCGGTAATATAAACGAAAAATCAGGAACATTTTAGTTAATTCTAATGAAAACACATTGATTTTTATAATTTGTATTGGAAACAACATTGTCATATGTCTTTTCTTGGATCTAAATAATACGAAACCTCGCTCTATGATTTGAAGTTAAAATCCTCAAATATGGTTAAATAGTGACTTTTTTCACGTTTTTCATGTAGTTTGATACTACGTAAATATATTCATTTTTACCAATATTTCGATTCTATTTCATGTAGTATCACGATATGTGATTTGGCCTTCAAATCTCAGAATTTTGCATAATATTGCATTTTAAGCAAGTTTTCTTGCATTTTGTTTCGTACGAAAAATCATCGAATTTAGCAATATTTTGACGTTTATCATCCCCTTTTCCTTTATGTGACTTAAACAAAATATCATCGAATTAGGCAATATTTTGCCGTTTTCCACGTTTCTGTGAATTTTCAGTCTATGGGTATTAATTCATATATATACGATAAAAATTATGCAAACACATAATTGATTAGATATTAACCGTAAATACTTCATTTTCAATCAACTATTTGTTTCTCGTTAAAATACTGAGTAAGATATTGAAAAGGGGAGAAGTTCTGTTTTTATTGCATATATCGACGTTTCAGCCGGAATAGAGCGATTATCTTGTACATCTTCCATCGGTAATATAAACGGAAAATCAGGAACATTTTAGTTAATGCCAATGAAAACACATTGATTTTTATCTTTTGTATTGGTAACAACACTGTCATATGTCTTTTCTTGGATCTAAATAATGCGAAACCTCGCTCTATGATTTGAAGTTAAAATCCTCAAATAGGGTTAAATAGTGACTTTTTTCACGTTTTTCATGTAGTTTGATACAACGTAAATATATTCATTTTTACCAATATTTCGATTCTATTTCATGTAGTATCACGATATGTGATTTGGCCTTCAAATCTCAGAATTTTGCATAATATTGCATTTTAAGCAAGTTTTCTTGCATTTTGTTTCGTACGAAAAATCATCGAATTTAGCAATATTTTGACGTTTATCATCCCATTTTCCTTTATGTGACTTAAACAAAATATCATCGAAATAGGCAATATTTTGCGGTTTTTCCACGTTTTTGTGAATTTTCACTCTATGGGTATTATTTCATATATATACGATAAAAATTATGCAAACACATAATTGATTAGATAATAACCTTAAATACTTCATTTTCAATCATCTATTTGTTTCTCGTAAAATAGTGAGTAAGATATTGAAAAGGGGAGAAGTTCGGTTTTTATTGCATATATCGACGTTTCAGCCGTATTAGAGCGGTTTTACGTGTACATCTTCCCTCGGTAATATAAACGGAAAATCAGGAATATTTTAGTTAATTCTAATGAAAACACATTCATTTTTATCATTTGTATTGGAAACAACATTGTCATATGTCTTTTCTTGGATCTAAATAATACGAAACCTCTCTCTATGATTTGAAGTTAAAATCCTCAAATATGGTTAAATAGTGACTTTTTTCACGTTTTTCATGTAGTTTGATACTACGTAAATATATTGAGTTTTACCAATATTTCGATTCTATTTCATGTAGTATCACGATATGTGATTTGGCCTTCAAATCTCAGAATTTCGCATAATATTGCATTTTAAGCAAATTTTCTTGCATTTTGTTTCGTACGAAAAATCATCGAATTTAGCAATATTTTGACGTTTATCATCCTCTTTTCCTTTATGTGACTTAAACAAAATATCATCGAATTAGGCAATATTTTGCCGTTTTCCACGTTTTTGTAAATTTTCAGTCTATGGGTATTAATTCATATATATACGATAAAAATTATGCAAACACATAATTGATTAGATAATAACCTTAAATACTTCATTTTCAATCAACTATTTGTTTCTCGTTAAAATACTGAGTAAGATATTGAAAAGGGGAGAAGTTCGGTTTTTATTGCATATATCGACGTTTCAGCCGGAATAGAGCGATTTTCTTGTACATCTTCCATCGGTAATATAAACGGAATTTCAGGAACATTTTAGTTAATACCAATGAAAAAACATTGATTTTTATCATTTGTATTGGTAACAACACTGTCATATGTCTTTTCTTGGATCTAAATAATGCGAAACCTCGCTCTATGATTTGAAGTTAAAATCCTCATATTGAATATTGACTTTTTTCACGTTTTTCATGTAGTTTGATATAACGTAAATATATTCATTTTTACCAATATTTCGATACTATTTCATGTAGTATCACGATATGTGATTTGGCCTTCAAATCTCAGAATTTCGAATAATATTGCATTTTAAGCAAGTTTTCTTGCCTTTTGTTTCGTACGAAAAATCATCGAATTTAGCAATATTTTGACGTTTATCATCCCCTTTTCCTTTATGTGACTTAAACAAAATATCATCGAATTAGGAAATATTTTGCCGTTTTCCACGTTTTTGTGAATTTTCAGTCTATGGGTATTAATTCATATATATATACGATAAAAATGATGCAAACACATAATTGATTATATAATAACCTTAAATACTTCATTTTCAATCATCTATTTGTTTCTCGTTAAAATACTGAGTAAGATAATGAAAAGCGGAGAAGTTCGGTTTTTATTGCATATATCGACGTTTCAGCCGGATTAGAGCGGTTTTACGTGTACATCTTCCCTCGGTAATATAAACGGAAAATCAAGAACATTTTAGTTAATTCTAATGAAAACACATTGATTTTTATAATTTATATTGGAAACAACATTGTCATATGTCTGTTCTTGGATCTAAATAATACGAAACCTCGCTCTATGATTTGAAGTTAAAATCCTCAAATATGGTTAAATATTGACTTTTTTCACGTTTTTCATGTAGTTTGATATTACGTAAATATATTCATTTTTACCAATATTTCGATACTATTTCATGTAGTATCACGATATGTGATTTGGCATTCAAATCTCAGAATTTCGCATAATATTGCATTTTAAGCAAGTTTTCTTGCCTTTTGTTTCGTACGAAAAATCATCGAATTTAGCAATATTTTGACGTTTATCATCCCCTTTTCCTTTATGTGACTTAAACAAAATATCATCGAAATAGGCAATATTTTGCCGTTTTCCACGTTTTTGTGAATTTTCAGTCTATGGGTATTAATTCATATATATACGATAAAAATTATGCAAACACATAATTGATTAGATAATAACCTTAAATACTTCATTTTCAATCAACTATTTGTTTCTCGTTAAAATACTGAGTAAGATATTGAAAAGGGGAGAAGTTCTGTTTTTATTGCATATATCGACGTTTCAGCCGGAATAAAGCGATTTTCGTGTACATCTTCCATCGGTAATATAAACGGAAAATCAGGAACATTTTAGTTAATACCAATGAAAACACATTGATTTTTATAATTTGTATTGGTAACAACACTGTCATATGTCTTTTCTTGGATCTAAATAATGCGAAACCTCGCTCTATGATTTGAAGTTAAAATCCTCATATATGGTTAAATATTGACTTTTTTCACGTTTTTCATGTAGTTTGATATAACGTAAATATATTCATTTTTACCAATATTTCGATACTATTTCATGTAGTATCACGATATGTGATTTGGCCTTCAAATCCCAGAATTTCGCATAATATTGCATTTTAAGCAAGTTTTCTTGACTTTTGTTTTGTACGAAAAATCATCGAATTTAGCAATATTTTGACGTTTATCATCCCCTTTTCCTTTATGTGACTTAAACAAAATATCATCGAATTAGGCAATATTTTGTCGTTTTCCACGTTTTTGTGAATTTTCAGTCTATGGGTATTAATTCATATATATACGATAAAAATGATGCAAACACATAATTGATTAGAAAATAACCTTAAATACTTCATTTTCAATCATCTATTTGTTTCTCGTTAAAATACTGAGTAAGATAATGAAAAGGGGAGAAGTTCGGTTTTTATTGCATATATCGACGTTTCAGCCGGATTAGAGCGGTTTTACGTGTACATCTTCCCTCGGTAATATAAACGAAAAATCAGGAACATTTTAGTTAATTCTAATGAAAACACATTGATTTTTATAATTTGTATTGGAAACAACATTGTCATATGTCTTTTCTTGGATCTAAATAATACGAAACCTCGCTCTATGATTTGAAGTTAAAATCCTCAAATATGGTTAAATAGTGACTTTTTTCACGTTTTTCATGTAGTTTGATACTACGTAAATATATTCATTTTTACCAATATTTCGATTCTATTTCATGTAGTATCACGATATGTGATTTGGCCTTCAAATCTCAGAATTTTGCATAATATTGCATTTTAAGCAAGTTTTCTTGCATTTTGTTTCGTACGAAAAATCATCGAATTTAGCAATATTTTGACGTTTATCATCCCCTTTTCCTTTATGTGACTTAAACAAAATATCATCGAATTAGGCAATATTTTGCCGTTTTCCACGTTTCTGTGAATTTTCAGTCTATGGGTATTAATTCATATATATACGATAAAAATTATGCAAACACATAATTGATTAGATATTAACCGTAAATACTTCATTTTCAATCAACTATTTGTTTCTCGTTAAAATACTGAGTAAGATATTGAAAAGGGGAGAAGTTCTGTTTTTATTGCATATATCGACGTTTCAGCCGGAATAGAGCGATTATCTTGTACATCTTCCATCGGTAATATAAACGGAAAATCAGGAACATTTTAGTTAATACCAATGAAAACACATTGATTTTTATCTTTTGTATTGGTAACAACACTGTCATATGTCTTTTCTTGGATCTAAATAATGCGAAACCTCGCTCTATGATTTGAAGTTAAAATCCTCAAATAGGGTTAAATAGTGACTTTTTTCACGTTTTTCATGTAGTTTGATACAACGTAAATATATTCATTTTTACCAATATTTCGATTCTATTTCATGTAGTATCACGATATGTGATTTGGCCTTCAAATCTCAGAATTTTGCATAATATTGCATTTTAAGCAAGTTTTCTTGCATTTTGTTTCGTACGAAAAATCATCGAATTTAGCAATATTTTGACGTTTATCATCCCATTTTCTTTTATGTGACTTAAACAAAATATCATCGAAATAGGCAATATTTTGCGGTTTTTCCACGTTTTTGTGAATTTTCACTCTATGGGTATTATTTCATATATATACGATAAAAATTATGCAAACACATAATTGATTAGATAATAACCTTAAATACTTCATTTTCAATCATCTATTTGTTTCTCGTAAAATAGTGAGTAATATATTGAAAAGGGGAGAAGTTCGGTTTTTATTGCATATATCGACGTTTCAGCCGTATTAGAGCGGTTTTACGTGTACATCTTCCCTCGGTAATATAAACGGAAAATCAGGAATATTTTAGTTAATTCTAATGAAAACACATTCATTTTTATCATTTGTATTGGAAACAACATTGTCATATGTCTTTTCTTGGATCTAAATAATACGAAACCTCTCTCTATGATTTGAAGTTAAAATCCTCAAATATGGTTAAATAGTGACTTTTTTCACGTTTTTCATGTAGTTTGATACTACGTAAATATATTGAGTTTTACCAATATTTCGATTCTATTTCATGTAGTATCACGATATGTGATTTGGCCTTCAAATCTCAGAATTTCGCATAATATTGCATTTTAAGCAAATTTTCTTGCATTTTGTTTCGTACGAAAAATCATCGAATTTAGCAATATTTTGACGTTTATCATCCTCTTTTCCTTTATGTGACTTAAACAAAATATCATCGAATTAGGCAATATTTTGCCGTTTTCCACGTTTTTGTGAATTTTCAGTCTATGGGTATTAATTCATATATATACGATAAAAATTATGCAAACACATAATTGATTAGATAATAACCTTAAATACTTCATTTTCAATCAACTATTTGTTTCTCGTTAAAATACTGAGTAAGATATTGAAAAGGGGAGAAGTTCGGTTTTTATTGCATATATCGACGTTTCAGCCGGAATAGAGCGATTTTCTTGTACATCTTCCATCGGTAATATAAACGGAATTTCCGGAACATTTTAGTTAATACCAATGAAAAAACATTGATTTTTATCATTTGTATTGGTAACAACACTGTCATATGTCTTTTCTTGGATCTAAATAATGCGAAACCTCGCTCTATGATTTGAAGTTAAAATCCTCATATTGAATATTGACTTTTTTCACGTTTTTCATGTAGTTTGATATAACGTAAATATATTCATTTTTACCAATATTTCGATACTATTTCATGTAGTATCACGATATGTGATTTGGCCTTCAAATCTCAGAATTTCGAATAATATTGCATTTTAAGCAAGTTTTCTTGCCTTTTGTTTCGTACGAAAAATCATCGAATTTAGCAATATTTTGACGTTTATCATCCCCTTTTCCTTTATGTGACTTAAACAAAATATCATCGAATTAGGAAATATTTTGCCGTTTTCCACGTTTTTGTGAATTTTCAGTCTATGGGTATTAATTCATATATATATACGATAAAAATGATGCAAACACATAATTGATTATATAATAACCTTAAATACTTCATTTTCAATCATCTATTTGTTTCTCGTTAAAATACTGAGTAAGATAATGAAAAGCGGAGAAGTTCGGTTTTTATTGCATATATCGACGTTTCAGCCGGATTAGAGCGGTTTTACGTGTACATCTTCCCTCGGTAATATAAACGGAAAATCAAGAACATTTTAGTTAATTCTAATGAAAACACATTGATTTTTATAATTTATATTGGAAACAACATTGTCATATGTCTGTTCTTGGATCTAAATAATACGATACCTCGCTCTATGATTTGAAGTTAAAATCCTCAAATATGGTTAAATATTGACTTTTTTCACGTTTTTCATGTAGTTTGATATTACGTAAATATATTCATTTTTACCAATATTTCGATACTATTTCATGTAGTATCACGATATGTGATTTGGCATTCAAATCTCAGAATTTCGCATAATATTGCATTTTAAGCAAGTTTTCTTGCCTTTTGTTTCGTACGAAAAATCATCGAATTTAGCAATATTTTGACGTTTATCATCCCCTTTTCCTTTATGTGACTTAAACAAAATATCATCGAAATAGGCAATATTTTGCCGTTTTCCACGTTTTTGTGAATTTTCAGTCTATGGGTATTAATTCATATATATACGATAAAAATTATGCAAACACATAATTGATTAGATAATAACCTTAAATACTTCATTTTCAATCAACTATTTGTTTCTCGTTAAAATACTGAGTAAGATATTGAAAAGGGGAGAAGTTCTGTTTTTATTGCATATATCGACGTTTCAGCCGGAATAAAGCGATTTTCGTGTACATCTTCCATCGGTAATATAAACGGAAAATCAGGAACATTTTAGTTAATACCAATGAAAACACATTGATTTTTATAATTTGTATTGGTAACAACACTGTCATATGTCTTTTCTTGGATCTAAATAATGCGAAACCTCGCTCTATGATTTGAAGTTAAAATCCTCATATATGGTTAAATATTGACTTTTTTCACGTTTTTCATGTAGTTTGATATAACGTAAATATATTCATTTTTACCAATATTTCGATACTATTTCATGTAGTATCACGATATGTGATTTGGCCTTCAAATCCCAGAATTTCGCATAATATTGCATTTTAAGCAAGTTTTCTTGACTTTTGTTTTGTACGAAAAATCATCGAATTTAGCAATATTTTGACGTTTATCATCCCCTTTTCCTTTATGTGACTTAAACAAAATATCATCGAATTAGGCAATATTTTGCCGTTTTCCACGATTTTGTGAATTTTCAGTCTATGGGTATTAATTCATATATATACGATAAAAATGATGCAAACACATAATTGATTAGATAATAACCTTAAATACTTCATTTTCAATCATCTATTTGTTTCTCGTTAAAATACTGAGTAAGATAATGAAAAGGGGAGAAGTTCGGTTTTTATTGCATATATCGACGTTTCAGCCGGATTAGAGCGGTTTTACGTGTACATCTTCCCTCGGTAATATAAACGAAAAATCAGGAACATTTTAGTTAATTCTAATGAAAACACATTGATTTTTATAATTTGTATTGGAAACAACATTGTCATATGTCTTTTCTTGGATCTAAATAATACGAAACCTCGCTCTATGATTTGAAGTTAAAATCCTCAAATATGGTTAAATAGTGACTTTTTTCACGTTTTTCATGTAGTTTGATACTACGTAAATATATTCATTTTTACCAATATTTCGATTCTATTTCATGTAGTATCACGATATGTGATTTGGCCTTCAAATCTCAGAATTTTGCATAATAGTGCATTTTAAGCAAGTTTTCTTGCATTTTGTTTCGTACGAAAAATCATCGAATTTAGCAATATTTTGACGTTTATCATCCCCTTTTCCTTTATGTGACTTAAACAAAATATCATCGAATTAGGCAATATTTTGCCGTTTTCCACGTTTCTGTGAATTTTCAGTCTATGGGTATTAATTCATATATATACGATAAAAATTATGCAAACACATAATTGATTAGATATTAACCGTAAATACTTCATTTTCAATCAACTATTTGTTTCTCGTTAAAATACTGAGTAAGATATTGAAAAGGGGAGAAGTTCTGTTTTTATTGCATATATCGACGTTTCAGCCGGAATAGAGCGATTTTCTTGTACATCTTCCATCGGTAATATAAACAGAAAATCAGGAACATTTTAGTTAATACCAATGAAAACACATTGATTTTTATCATTTGTATTGGTAACAACACTGTCATATGTCTTTTCTTGGATCTAAATAATGCGAAACCTCGCTCTATGATTTGAAGTAAAAATCCTCAAATATGGTTAAATAGTGACTTTTTTCACGTTTTTCATGTAGTTTGATACAACGTAAATATATTCATTTTTACCAATATTTCGATTCTATTTCATGTAGTATCACGATATGTGATTTGGCCTTCAAATCTCAGAATTTCGCATAATATTGCATTTTAAGCAAATTTTCTTGCATTTTGTTTCGTACGAAAAATCATCGAATTTAGCAATATTTTGACGTTTATCATCCTCTTTTCCTTTATGTGACTTAAACAAAATATCATCGAATTAGGCAATATTTTGCCGTTTTCCACGTTTTTGTGAATTTTCAGTCTATGGGTATTAATTCATATATATACGATAAAAATTATGCAAACACATAATTGATTAGATAATAACCTTAAATACTTCATTTTCAATCAACTATTTGTTTCTCGTTAAAATACTGAGTAAGATATTGAAAAGGGGAGAAGTTCGGTTTTTATTGCATATATCGACGTTTCAGCCGGAATAGAGCGATTTTCGTGTACATCTTCCATCGGTAATATAAACGGAAATTCAGGAACATTTTAGTTAATACCAATGAAAACACATTGATTTTTATCATTTGTATTGGTAACAACACTGTCATATGTCTTTTCTTGGATCTAAATAATGCGAAACCTCGCTCTATGATTTGAAGTTAAAATCCTCATATATGGTTAAATATTGACTTTTTTCACGTTTTTCATGTAGTTTGATATAACGTAAATATATTCATTTTTACCAATATTTCGATACTATTTCATGTAGTATCACGATATGTGATTTGGCCTTCAAATCTCAGAATTTCGAATAATATTGCATTTTAAGCAAGTTTTCTTGCCTTTTGTTTCGTACGAAAAAACATCGAATTAAGCAATATTTTGACGTTTATAATCCCCTTTTCCTTTATGTGACTCAAACAAAATATCATCGAATTAGGCAATATTTTGACGTTTTCCACGTTTTTGTGAATTTTCAGTCTATGGGTATTAATTCATATATATACGATAAAAATGATGCAAACACATAATTGATAAGATAATGACCTTAAATACTTCATTTTCAATCATCTATTTGTTTCTCGTTAAAATACTGAGTAAGATAATGAAAAGGGGAGAAGTTCGGTTTTTATTGCATATATCGACGTTTCAGCCGGATTAGAGCGGTTTTACGTGTACATCTTCCCTCGGTAATATAAACGGAAAACAAGAACTTTTAGTTAATTCTAATGAAAACACATTGATTTTTACAATTTGTATTGGAAACAACATTGTCATATGTCTTTTCTTGGATCTAAATAATACGAAACCTCGCTCTATGATTTTAAGTTAAAATCCTCAAATATGGTTAAATAGTGACTTTTTCACGTTTTTCATGTAGTTTGATACTACGTAAATATATTCATTTTTACCAATATTTCGATTCTATTTCATGTAGTATCACGATATGTGATTTGGCCTTCAAATCTCAGAATTTTGCATAATATTGCATTTTAAGCAAGTTTTCTTGCATTTTGTTTCGTACGAAAAATCATCGAATTTAGCAATATTTTGACGTTTATCATCCCCTTTTCCTTTATGTGACTTAAACAAAATATCATCGAATTAGGCAATATTTTGCCGTTTTCCACGTTTCTGTGAATTTTCAGTCTATGGGTATTAATTCATATATATACGATAAAAATTATGCAAACACATAATTGATTAGATATTAACCGTAAATACTTCATTTTCAATCAACTATTTGTTTCTCGTTAAAATACTGAGTAAGATATTGAAAAGGGGAGAAGTTCTGTTTTTATTGCATATATCGACGTTTCAGCCGGAATAGAGCGATTTTCTTGTACATCTTCCATCGGTAATATAAACGGAAAATCTGGAACATTTTAGTTAATACCAATGAAAACACATTGATTTTTATCTTTTGTATTGGTAACAACACTGTCATATGTCTTTTCTTGGATCTAAATAATGCGAAACCTCGCTCTATGATTTGAAGTTAAAATCCTCAAATATGGTTAAATAGTGACTTTTTTCACGTTTTTCATGTAGTTTGATACAACGTAAATATATTCATTTTTACCAATATTTCGATTCTATTTCATGTAGTATCACGATATGTGATTTGGCCTTCAAATCTCAGAATTTTGCATAATATTGCATTTTAAGCAAGTTTTCTTGCATTTTGTTTCGTACGAAAAATCATCGAATTTAGCAATATTTTGACGTTTATCATCCCATTTTCCTTTATGTGACTTAAACAAAATATTATCGAAATAGGCAATATTTTGCGGTTTTTCCACGTTTTTGTGAATTTTCACTCTATGGGTATTATTTCATATATATACGATAAAAATTATGCAAACACATAATTGATTAGATAATAACCTTAAATACTTCATTTTCAATCATCTATTTGTTTCTCGTAAAATAGTGAGTAAGATATTGAAAAGGGGAGAAGTTCGGTTTTTATTGCATATATCGACGTTTCAGCCGTATTAGAGCGGTTTTACGTGTACATCTTCCCTCGGTAATATAAACGGAAAATCAGGAATATTTTAGTTAATTCTAATGAAAACACATTCATTTTTATCATTTGTATTGGAAACAACATTGTCATATGTCTTTTCTTGGATCTAAATAATACGAAACCTCTCTCTATGATTTGAAGTTAAAATCCTCAAATATGGTTAAATAGTGACTTTTTTCACGTTTTTCATGTAGTTTGATACTACGTAAATATATTGAGTTTTACCAATATTTCGATTCTATTTCATGTAGTATCACGATATGTGATTTGGCCTTCAAATCTCAGAATTTCGCATAATATTGCATTTTAAGCAAATTTTCTTGCATTTTGTTTCGTACGAAAAATCATCGAATTTAGCAATATTTTGACGTTTATCATCCTCTTTCCCTTTATGTGACTTAAACAAAATATCATCGAATTAGGCAATATTTTGCCGTTTTCCACGTTTTTGTGAATTTTCAGTCTATGGGTATTAATTCATATATATACGATAAAAATTATGCAAACACATAATTGATTAGATAATAACCTTAAATACTTCATTTTCAATCAACTATTTGTTTCTCGTTAAAATACTGAGTAAGATATTGAAAAGGGGAGAAGTTCGGTTTTTATTGCATATATCGACGTTTCAGCCGGAATAGAGCGATTTTCTTGTACATCTTCCATCGGTAATATAAACGGAATTTCAGGAACATTTTAGTTAATACCAATGAAAAAACATTGATTTTTATCATTTGTATTGGTAACAACACTGTCATATGTCTTTTCTTGGATCTAAATAATGCGAAACCTCGCTCTATGATTTGAAGTTAAAATCCTCATATTGAATATTGACTTTTTTCACGTTTTTCATGTAGTTTGATATAACGTAAATATATTCATTTTTACCAATATTTCGATACTATTTCATGTAGTATCACGATATGTGATTTGGCCTTCAAATCTCAGAATTTCGAATAATATTGCATTTTAAGCAAGTTTTCTTGCCTTTTGTTTCGTACGAAAAATCATCGAATTTAGCAATATTTTGACGTTTATCATCCCCTTTTCCTTTATGTGACTTAAACAAAATATCATCGAATTAGGAAATATTTTGCCGTTTTCCACGTTTTTGTGAATTTTCAGTCTATGGGTATTAATTCATATATATATACGATAAAAATGATGCAAACACATAATTGATTATATAATAACCTTAAATACTTCATTTTCAATCATCTATTTGTTTCTCGTTAAAATACTGAGTAAGATAATGAAAAGCGGAGAAGTTCGGTTTTTATTGCATATATCGACGTTTCAGCCGGATTAGAGCGGTTTTACGTGTACATCTTCCCTCGGTAATATAAACGGAAAATCAAGAACATTTTAGTTAATTCTAATGAAAACACATTGATTTTTATAATTTATATTGGAAACAACATTGTCATATGTCTGTTCTTGGATCTAAATAATACGAAACCTCGCTCTATGATTTGAAGTTAAAATCCTCAAATATGGTTAAATATTGACTTTTTTCACGTTTTTCATGTAGTTTGATATTACGTAAATATATTCATTTTTACCAATATTTCGATACTATTTCATGTAGTATCACGATATGTGATTTGGCATTCAAATCTCAGAATTTCGCATAATATTGCATTTTAAGCAAGTTTTCTTGCCTTTTGTTTCGTACGAAAAATCATCGAATTTAGCAATATTTTGACGTTTATCATCCCCTTTTCCTTTGTGACTTAAACAAAATATCATCGAAATAGGCAATATTTTGCCGTTTTCCACGTTTTTGTGAATTTTCAGTCTATGGGTATTAATTCATATATATACGATAAAAATTATGCAAACACATAATTGATTAGATAATAACCTTAAATACTTCATTTTCAATCAACTATTTGTTTCTCGTTAAAATACTGAGTAAGATATTGAAAAGGGGAGAAGTTCTGTTTTTATTGCATATATCGACGTTTCAGCCGGAATAAAGCGATTTTCGTGTACATCTTCCATCGGTAATATAAACGGAAAATCAGGAACATTTTAGTTAATACCAATGAAAACACATTGATTTTTATAATTTGTATTGGTAACAACACTGTCATATGTCTTTTCTTGGATCTAAATAATGCGAAACCTCGCTCTATGATTTGAAGTTAAAATCCTCATATATGGTTAAATATTGACTTTTTTCACGTTTTTCATGTAGTTTGATATAACGTAAATATATTCATTTTTACCAATATTTCGATACTATTTCATGTAGTATCACGATATGTGATTTGGCCTTCAAATCCCAGAATTTCGCATAATATTGCATTTTAAGCAAGTTTTCTTGACTTTTGTTTTGTACGAAAAATCATCGAATTTAGCAATATTTTGACGTTTATCATCCCCTTTTCCTTTATGTGACTTAAACAAAATATCATCGAATTAGGCAATATTTTGCCGTTTTCCACGATTTTGTGAATTTTCAGTCTATGGGTATTAATTCATATATATACGATAAAAATGATGCAAACACATAATTGATTAGATAATAACCTTAAATACTTCATTTTCAATCATCTATTTGTTTCTCGTTAAAATACTGAGTAAGATAATGAAAAGGGGAGAAGTTCGGTTTTTATTGCATATATCGACGTTTCAGCCGGATTAGAGCGGTTTTACGTGTACATCTTCCCTCGGTAATATAAACGAAAAATCAGGAACATTTTAGTTAATTCTAATGAAAACACATTGATTTTTATAATTTGTATTGGAAACAACATTGTCATATGTCTTTTCTTGGATCTAAATAATACGAAACCTCGCTCTATGATTTGAAGTTAAAATCCTCAAATATGGTTAAATAGTGACTTTTTTCACGTTTTTCATGTAGTTTGATACTACGTAAATATATTCATTTTTACCAATATTTCGATTCTATTTCATGTAGTATCACGATATGTGATTTGGCCTTCAAATCTCAGAATTTTGCATAATATTGCATTTTAAGCAAGTTTTCTTGCATTTTGTTTCGTACGAAAAATCATCGAATTTAGCAATATTTTGACGTTTATCATCCCCTTTTCCTTTATGTGACTTAAACAAAATATCATCGAATTAGGCAATATTTTGCCGTTTTCCACGTTTCTGTGAATTTTCAGTCTATGGGTATTAATTCATATATATACGATAAAAATTATGCAAACACATAATTGATTAGATATTAACCGTAAATACTTCATTTTCAATCAACTATTTGTTTCTCGTTAAAATACTGAGTAAGATATTGAAAAGGGGAGAAGTTCTGTTTTTATTGCATATATCGACGTTTCAGCCGGAATAGAGCGATTTTCTTGTACATCTTCCATCGGTAATATAAACAGAAAATCAGGAACATTTTAGTTAATACCAATGAAAACACATTGATTTTTATCATTTGTATTGGTAACAACACTGTCATATGTCTTTTCTTGGATCTAAATAATGCGAAACCTCGCTCTATGATTTGAAGTAAAAATCCTCAAATATGGTTAAATAGTGACTTTTTTCACGTTTTTCATGTAGTTTGATACAACGTAAATATATTCATTTTTACCAATATTTCGATTCTATTTCATGTAGTATCACGATATGTGATTTGGCCTTCAAATCTCAGAATTTCGCATAATATTGCATTTTAAGCAAATTTTCTTGCATTTTGTTTCGTACGAAAAATCATCGAATTTAGCAATATTTTGACGTTTATCATCCTCTTTTCCTTTATGTGACTTAAACAAAATATCATCGAATTAGGCAATATTTTGCCGTTTTCCACGTTTTTGTGAATTTTCAGTCTATGGGTATTAATTCATATATATACGATAAAAATTATGCAAACACATAATTGATTAGATAATAACCTTAAATACTTCATTTTCAATCAACTATTTGTTTCTCGTTAAAATACTGAGTAAGATATTGAAAAGGGGAGAAGTTCGGTTTTTATTGCATATATCGACGTTTCAGCCGGAATAGAGCGATTTTCGTGTACATCTTCCATCGGTAATATAAACGGAAATTCAGGAACATTTTAGTTAATACCAATGAAAACACATTGATTTTTATCATTTGTATTGGTAACAACACTGTCATATGTCTTTTCTTGGATCTAAATAATGCGAAACCTCGCTCTATGATTTGAAGTTAAAATCCTCATATATGGTTAAATATTGACTTTTTTCACGTTTTTCATGTAGTTTGATATAACGTAAATATATTCATTTTTACCAATATTTCGATACTATTTCATGTAGTATCACGATATGTGATTTGGCCTTCAAATCTCAGAATTTCGAATAATATTGCATTTTAAGCAAGTTTTCTTGCCTTTTGTTTCGTACGAAAAAACATCGAATTAAGCAATATTTTGACGTTTATAATCCCCTTTTCCTTTATGTGACTCAAACAAAATATCATCGAATTAGGCAATATTTTGACGTTTTCCACGTTTTTGTGAATTTTCAGTCTATGGGTATTAATTCATATATATACGATAAAAATGATGCAAACACATAATTGATAAGATAATGACCTTAAATACTTCATTTTCAATCATCTATTTGTTTCTCGTTAAAATACTGAGTAAGATAATGAAAAGGGGAGAAGTTCGGTTTTTATTGCATATATCGACGTTTCAGCCGGATTAGAGCGGTTTTACGTGTACATCTTCCCTCGGTAATATAAACGGAAAACAAGAACTTTTAGTTAATTCTAATGAAAACACATTGATTTTTACAATTTGTATTGGAAACAACATTGTCATATGTCTTTTCTTGGATCTAAATAATACGAAACCTCGCTCTATGATTTTAAGTTAAAATCCTCAAATATGGTTAAATAGTGACTTTTTCACGTTTTTCATGTAGTTTGATACTACGTAAATATATTCATTTTTACCAATATTTCGATTCTATTTCATGTAGTATCACGATATGTGATTTGGCCTTCAAATCTCAGAATTTTGCATAATATTGCATTTTAAGCAAGTTTTTTGCATTTTGTTTCGTACGAAAAATCATCGAATTTAGCAATATTTTGACGTTTATCATCCCATTTTCCTTTATGTGACTTAAACAAAATATCATCGAATTAGGCAATATTTTGCCGTTTTCCACGTTTTTGTGAATTTTCAGTCTATGGGTATTAATTCATATATATACGATAAAAATGATGCAAACACATAATTGATTAGATAACAACCTTAAATACTTCATTTTCAATCATCCATTTGTTTCTCGTTAAAATACTGAGTAAGATAATGAAAAGGGGAGAAGTTCGGTTTTTATTGCATATATCGACGTTTCAGCCGGATTAGAGCGGTTTTACGTGTACATCTTCCCTCGGTAATATAAACGAAAAATCAGAAACATTTTAGTTAATTCTAATCAAAACACATTGATTTTTATAATTTGTATTGGAAACAACATTGTCATATGTCTTTTCTTGGATCTAAATAATACGAAACCTCGCTCTATGATTTGAAGTTAAAATCCTCAAATATGGTTAAATAGTGACTTTTTCACGTTTTTCATGTAGTTTGATACTACGTAAATATATTCATTTTTACCAATATTTCGATTCTATTTCATGTAGTATCACGATATGTGATTTGGCCTTCAAATCTCAGAATTTTGCATAATATTGCATTTTAAGCAAGTTTTCTTGCATTTTGTTTCGTACGAAAAATCATCGAATTTAGCAATATTTTGACGTTTATCATCCCCTTTTCCTTTATGTGACTTAAACAAAATATCATCGAATTAGGCAATATTTTGCCGTTTTCCACGTTTCTGTGAATTTTCAGTCTATGGGTATTAATTCATATATATACGATAAAAATTATGCAAACACATAATTGATTAGATATTAACCGTAAATACTTCATTTTCAATCAACTATTTGTTTCTCGTTAAAATACTGAGTAAGATATTGAAAAGGGGAGAAGTTCTGTTTTTATTGCATATATCGACGTTTCAGCCGGAATAGAGCGATTTTCTTGTACATCTTCCATCGGTAATATAAACGGAAAATCAGGAACATTTTAGTTAATACCAATGAAAACACATTGATTTTTATCATTTGTATTGGTAACAACACTGTCATATGTCTTTTCTTGGATCTAAATAATGCGAAACCTCGCTCTATGATTTGAAGTTAAAATCCTCAAATATGGTTAAATAGTGACTTTTTTCACGTTTTTCATGTAGTTTGATACAACGTAAATATATTCATTTTTACCAATATTTCGATTCTATTTCATGTAGTATCACGATATGTGATTTGGCCTTCAAATCTCAGAATTTCGCATAATATTGCATTTTAAGCAAATTTTCTTGCATTTTGTTTCGTACGAAAAATCATCGAATTTAGCAATATTTTGACGTTTATCATCCTCTTTTCCTTTATGTGACTTAAACAAAATATCATCGAATTAGGCAATATTTTGCCGTTTTCCACGTTTTTGTGAATTTTCAGTCTATGGGTATTAATTCATATATATACGATAAAAATTATGCAAACACATAATTGATTAGATAATAACCTTAAATACTTCATTTTCAATCAACTATTTGTTTCTCGTTAAAATACTGAGTAAGATATTGAAAAGGGGAGAAGTTCGGTTTTTATTGCATATATCGACGTTTCAGCCGGAATAGAGCGATATTCGTGTACATCTTCCATCGGTAATATAAACGGAAATTCAGGAACATTTTAGTTAATACCAATGAAAACACATTGATTTTTATCATTTGTATTGGTAACAACACTGTCATATGTCTTTTCTTGGATCTAAATAATGCGAAACCTCGCTCTATGATTTGAAGTTAAAATCCTCATATATGGTTAAATATTGACTTTTTTCACGTTTTTCATGTACTTTGATATAACGTAAATATATTCATTTTTACCAATATTTCGATCCTATTTCATGTAGTATCACGATATGTGATTTGGCCTTCAAATCTCAGAATTTCGAATAATAGTGCATTTTAAGCAAGTTTTCTTGCCTTTTGTTTCGTACGAAAAATCATCGAATTAAGCAATATTTTGACGTTTATAATCCCCTTTTCCTTTATGTGACTCAAACAAAATATCATCGAATTAGGCAATATTTTGCCGTTTTCCACGTTTTTGTGAATTTTCAGTCTATGGGTATTAATTCATATATATACGATAAAAATGATGCAAACACATAATTGATAAGATAATGACCTTAAATACTTCATTTTCAATCATCTATTTGTTTCTCGTTAAAATACTGAGTAAGATAATGAAAAGGGGAGAAGTTCGGTTTTTATTGCATATATCGACGTTTCAGCCGGATTAGAGCGGTTTTACGTGTACATCTTCCCTCGGTAATATAAACGGAAAATCAAGAACTTTTAGTTAATTCTAATGAAAACACATTGATTTTTACAATTTGTATTGGAAACAACATTGTCATATGTCTTTTCTTGGATCTAAATAATACGAAACCTCGCTCTATGATTTTAAGTTAAAATCCTCAAATATGGTTAAATAGTGACTTTTTCACGTTTTTCATGTAGTTTGATACTACGTAAATATATTCATTTTTACCAATATTTCGATTCTATTTCATGTAGTATCACGATATGTGATTTGGCCTTCAAATCTCAGAATTTCGCATAATATTGCATTTTAAGCAAATTTTCTTGCATTTTGTTTCGTACGAAAAATCATCGAATTTAGCAATATTTTGACGTTTATCATCCTCTTTTCCTTTATGTGACTTAAACAAAATATCATCGAATTAGGCAATATTTTGCCGTTTTCCACGTTTTTGTGAATTTTCAGTCTATGGGTATTAATTCATATATATACGATAAAAATTATGCAAACACATAATTGATTAGATAATAACCTTAAATACTTCATTTTCAATCAACTATTTGTTTCTCGTTAAAATACTGAGTAAGATATTGAAAAGGGGAGAAGTTCGGTTTTTATTGCATATATCGACGTTTCAGCCGGAATAGAGCGATATTCGTGTACATCTTCCATCGGTAATATAAACGGAAATTCAGGAACATTTTAGTTAATACCAATGAAAACACATTGATTTTTATCATTTGTATTGGTAACAACACTGTCATATGTCTTTTCTTGGATCTAAATAATGCGAAACCTCGCTCTATGATTTGAAGTTAAAATCCTCATATATGGTTAAATATTGACTTTTTTCACGTTTTTCATGTACTTTGATATAACGTAAATATATTCATTTTTACCAATATTTCGATCCTATTTCATGTAGTATCACGATATGTGATTTGGCCTTCAAATCTCAGAATTTCGAATAATAGTGCATTTTAAGCAAGTTTTCTTGCCTTTTGTTTCGTACGAAAAATCATCGAATTAAGCAATATTTTGACGTTTATAATCCCCTTTTCCTTTATGTGACTCAAACAAAATATCATCGAATTAGGCAATATTTTGCCGTTTTCCACGTTTTTGTGAATTTTCAGTCTATGGGTATTAATTCATATATATACGATAAAAATGATGCAAACACATAATTGATAAGATAATGACCTTAAATACTTCATTTTCAATCATCTATTTGTTTCTCGTTAAAATACTGAGTAAGATAATGAAAAGGGGAGAAGTTCGGTTTTTATTGCATATATCGACGTTTCAGCCGGATTAGAGCGGTTTTACGTGTACATCTTCCCTCGGTAATATAAACGGAAAATCAAGAACTTTTAGTTAATTCTAATGAAAACACATTGATTTTTACAATTTGTATTGGAAACAACATTGTCATATGTCTTTTCTTGGATCTAAATAATACGAAACCTCGCTCTATGATTTTAAGTTAAAATCCTCAAATATGGTTAAATAGTGACTTTTTCACGTTTTTCATGTAGTTTGATACTACGTAAATATATTCATTTTTACCAATATTTCGATTCTATTTCATGTAGTATCACGATATGTGATTTGGCCTTCAAATCTCAGAATTTTGCATAATATTGCATTTTAAGCAAGTTTTTTGCATTTTGTTTCGTACGAAAAATCATCGAATTTAGCAATATTTTGACGTTTATCATCCCATTTTCCTTTATGTGACTTAAACAAAATATCATCGAATTAGGCAATATTTTGCCGTTTTCCACGTTTTTGTGAATTTTCAGTCTATGGGTATTAATTCATATATATACGATAAAAATGATGCAAACACATAATTGATTAGATAATAACCTTAAATACTTCATTTTCAATCATCCATTTGTTTCTCGTTAAAATACTGAGTAAGATAATGAAAAGGGGAGAAGTTCGGTTTTTATTGCATATATCGACGTTTCAGCCGGATTAGAGCGGTTTTACGTGTACATCTTCCCTCGGTAATATAAACGAAAAATCAGAAACATTTTAGTTAATTCTAATGAAAACACATTGATTTTTATAATTTGTATTGGAAACAACATTGTCATATGTCTTTTCTTGGATCTAAATAATACGAAACCTCGCTCTATGATTTGAAGTTAAAATCCTCAAATATGGTTAAATAGTGACTTTTTCACGTTTTTCATGTAGTTTGATACTACGTAAATATATTCATTTTTACCAATATTTCGATTCTATTTCATGTAGTATCACGATATGTGATTTGGCCTTCAAATCTCAGAATTTTGCATAATATTGCATTTTAAGCAAGTTTTCTTGCATTTTGTTTCGTACGAAAAATCATCGAATTTAGCAATATTTTGACGTTTATCATCCCCTTTTCCTTTATGTGACTTAAACAAAATATCATCGAATTAGGCAATATTTTGCCGTTTTCCACGTTTCTGTGAATTTTCAGTCTATGGGTATTAATTCATATATATACGATAAAAATTATGCAAACACATAATTGATTAGATATTAACCGTAAATACTTCATTTTCAATCAACTATTTGTTTCTCGTTAAAATACTGAGTAAGATATTGAAAAGGGGAGAAGTTCTGTTTTTATTGCATATATCGACGTTTCAGCCGGAATAGAGCGATTTTCTTGTACATCTTCCATCGGTAATATAAACGGAAAATCAGGAACATTTTAGTTAATACCAATGAAAACACATTGATTTTTATCATTTGTATTGGTAACAACACTGTCATATGTCTTTTCTTGGATCTAAATAATGCGAAACCTCGCTCTATGATTTGAAGTTAAAATCCTCAAATATGGTTAAATAGTGACTTTTTTCACGTTTTTCATGTAGTTTGATACAACGTAAATATATTCATTTTTACCAATATTTCGATTCTATTTCATGTAGTATCACGATATGTGATTTGGCCTTCAAATCTCAGAATTTCGCATAATATTGCATTTTAAGCAAATTTTCTTGCATTTTGTTTCGTACGAAAAATCATCGAATTTAGCAATATTTTGACGTTTATCATCCTCTTTTCCTTTATGTGACTTAAACAAAATATCATCGAATTAGGCAATATTTTGCCGTTTTCCACGTTTTTGTGAATTTTCAGTCTATGGGTATTAATTCATATATATACGATAAAAATTATGCAAACACATAATTGATTAGATAATAACCTTAAATACTTCATTTTCAATCAACTATTTGTTTCTCGTTAAAATACTGAGTAAGATATTGAAAAGGGGAGAAGTTCGGTTTTTATTGCATATATCGACGTTTCAGCCGGAATAGAGCGATTTTCGTGTACATCTTCCATCGGTAATATAAACGGAAATTCAGGAACATTTTAGTTAATACCAATGAAAACACATTGATTTTTATCATTTGTATTGGTAACAACACTGTCATATGTCTTTTCTTGGATCTAAATAATGCGAAACCTCGCTCTATGATTTGAAGTTAAAATCCTCATATATGGTTAAATATTGACTTTTTTCACGTTTTTCATGTAGTTTGATATAACGTAAATATATTCATTTTTACCAATATTTCGATCCTATTTCATGTAGTATCACGATATGTGATTTGGCCTTCAAATCTCAGAATTTCGAATAATATTGCATTTTAAGCAAGTTTTCTTGCCTTTTGTTTCGTACGAAAAATCATCGAATTAAGCAATATTTTGACGTTTATAATCCCCTTTTCCTTTATGTGACTCAAACAAAATATCATCGAATTAGGCAATATTTTGCCGTTTTCCACGTTTTTGTGAATTTTCAGTCTATGGGTATTAATTCATATATATACGATAAAAATGATGCAAACACATAATTGATAAGATAATGACCTTAAATACTTCATTTTCAATCATCTATTTGTTTCTCGTTAAAATACTGAGTAAGATAATGAAAAGGGGAGAAGTTCGGTTTTTATTGCATATATCGACGTTTCAGCCGGATTAGAGCGGTTTTACGTGTACATCTTCCCTCGGTAATATAAACGGAAAATCAAGAACTTTTAGTTAATTCTAATGAAAACACATTGATTTTTACAATTTGTATTGGAAACAACATTGTCATATGTCTTTTCTTGGATCTAAATAATACGAAACCTCGCTCTATGATTTTAAGTTAAAATCCTCAAATATGGTTAAATAGTGACTTTTTCACGTTTTTCATGTAGTTTGATACTACGTAAATATATTCATTTTTACCAATATTTCGATTCTATTTCATGTAGTATCACGATATGTGATTTGGCCTTCAAATCTCAGAATTTTGCATAATATTGCATTTTAAGCAAGTTTTTTGCATTTTGTTTCGTACGAAAAATCATCGAATTTAGCAATATTTTGACGTTTATCATCCCATTTTCCTTTATGTGACTTAAACAAAATATCATCGAATTAGGCAATATTTTGCCGTTTTCCACGTTTTTGTGAATTTTCAGTCTATGGGTATTAATTCATATATATAAGATAAAAATGATGCAAACACATAATTGATTAGATAATAACCTTAAATACTTCATTTTCAATCATCCATTTGTTTCTCGTTAAAATACTGAGTAAGATAATGAAAAGGGGAGAAGTTCGGTTTTTATTGCATATATCGACGTTTCAGCCGGATTAGAGCGGTTTTACGTGTACATCTTCCCTCGGTAATATAAACGAAAAATCAGAAACATTTTAGTTAATTCTAATGAAAACACATTGATTTTTATAATTTGTATTGGAAACAACATTGTCATATGTCTTTTCTTGGATCTAAATAATACGAAACCTCGCTCTATGATTTGAAGTTAAAATCCTCAAATATGGTTAAATAGTGACTTTTTCACGTTTTTCATGTAGTTTGATACTACGTAAATATATTCATTTTTACCAATATTTCGATTCTATTTCATGTAGTATCACGATATGTGATTTGGCCTTCAAATCTCAGAATTTTGCATAATATTGCATTTTAAGCAAGTTTTCTTGCATTTTGTTTCGTACGAAAAATCATCGAATTTAGCAATATTTTGACGTTTATCATCCCCTTTTCCTTTATGTGACTTAAACAAAATATCATCGAATTAGGCAATATTTTGCCGTTTTCCACGTTTCTGTGAATTTTCAGTCTATGGGTATTAATTCATATATATACGATAAAAATTATGCAAACACATAATTGATTAGATATTAACCGTAAATACTTCATTTTCAATCAACTATTTGTTTCTCGTTAAAATACTGAGTAAGATATTGAAAAGGGGAGAAGTTCTGTTTTTATTGCATATATCGACGTTTCAGCCGGAATAGAGCGATTTTCTTGTACATCTTCCATCGGTAATATAAACGGAAAATCAGGAACATTTTAGTTAATACCAATGAAAACACATTGATTTTTATCATTTGTATTGGTAACAACACTGTCATATGTCTTTTCTTGGATCTAAATAATGCGAAACCTCGCTCTATGATTTGAAGTTAAAATCCTCAAATATGGTTAAATAGTGACTTTTTTCACGTTTTTCATGTAGTTTGATACAACGTAAATATATTCATTTTTACCAATATTTCGATTCTATTTCATGTAGTATCACGATATGTGATTTGGCCTTCAAATCTCAGAATTTCGCATAATATTGCATTTTAAGCAAATTTTCTTGCATTTTGTTTCGTACGAAAAATCATCGAATTTAGCAATATTTTGACGTTTATCATCCTCTTTTCCTTTATGTGACTTAAACAAAATATCATCGAATTAGGCAATATTTTGCCGTTTTCCACGTTTTTGTGAATTTTCAGTCTATGGGTATTAATTCATATATATACGATAAAAATTATGCAAACACATAATTGATTAGATAATAACCTTAAATACTTCATTTTCAATCAACTATTTGTTTCTCGTTAAAATACTGAGTAAGATATTGAAAAGGGGAGAAGTTCGGTTTTTATTGCATATATCGACGTTTCAGCCGGAATAGAGCGATTTTCGTGTACATCTTCCATCGGTAATATAAACGGAAATTCAGGAACATTTTAGTTAATACCAATGAAAACACATTGATTTTTATCATTTGTATTGGTAACAACACTGTCATATGTCTTTTCTTGGATCTAAATAATGCGAAACCTCGCTCTATGATTTGAAGTTAAAATCCTCATATATGGTTAAATATTGACTTTTTTCACGTTTTTCATGTAGTTTGATATAACGTAAATATATTCATTTTTACCAATATTTCGATCCTATTTCATGTAGTATCACGATATGTGATTTGGCCTTCAAATCTCAGAATTTCGAGTAATATTGCATTTTAAGCAAGTTTTCTTGCCTTTTGTTTCGTACGAAAAATCATCGAATTAAGCAATATTTTGACGTTTATAATCCCCTTTTCCTTTATGTGACTCAAACAAAATATCATCGAATTAGGCAATATTTTGCCGTTTTCCACGTTTTTGTGAATTTTCAGTCTATGGGTATTAATTCATATATATACGATAAAAATGATGCAAACACATAATTGATAAGATAATGACCTTAAATACTTCATTTTCAATCATCTATTTGTTTCTCGTTAAAATACTGAGTAAGATAATGAAAAGGGGAGAAGTTCGGTTTTTATTGCATATATCGACGTTTCAGCCGGATTAGAGCGGTTTTACGTGTACATCTTCCCTCGGTAATATAAACGGAAAATCAAGAACTTTTAGTTAATTCTAATGAAAACACATTGATTTTTACAATTTGTATTGGAAACAACATTGTCATATGTCTTTTCTTGGATCTAAATAATACGAAACCTCGCTCTATGATTTTAAGTTAAAATCCTCAAATATGGTTAAATAGTGACTTTTTCACGTTTTTCATGTAGTTTGATACTACGTAAATATATTCATTTTTACCAATATTTCGATTCTATTTCATGTAGTATCACGATATGTGATTTGGCCTTCAAATCTCAGAATTTTGCATAATATTGCATTTTAAGCAAGTTTTTTGCATTTTGTTTCGTACGAAAAATCATCGAATTTAGCAATATTTTGACGTTTATCATCCCATTTTCCTTTATGTGACTTAAACAAAATATCATCGAATTAGGCAATATTTTGCCGTTTTCCACGTTTTTGTGAATTTTCAGTCTATGGGTATTAATTCATATATATACGATAAAAATGATGCAAACACATAATTGATTAGATAATAACCTTAAATACTTCATTTTCAATCATCCATTTGTTTCTCGTTAAAATACTGAGTAAGATAATGAAAAGGGGAGAAGTTCGGTTTTTATTGCATATATCGACGTTTCAGCCGGATTAGAGCGGTTTTACGTGTACATCTTCCCTCGGTAATATAAACGAAAAATCAGAAACATTTTAGTTAATTCTAATGAAAACACATTGATTTTTATAATTTGTATTGGAAACAACATTGTCATATGTCTTTTCTTGGATCTAAATAATACGAAACCTCGCTCTATGATTTGAAGTTAAAATCCTCAAATATGGTTAAATAGTGACTTTTTCACGTTTTTCATGTAGTTTGATACTACGTAAATATATTCATTTTTACCAATATTTCGATTCTATTTCATGTAGTATCACGATATGTGATTTGGCCTTCAAATCTCAGAATTTTGCATAATATTGCATTTTAAGCAAGTTTTCTTGCATTTTGTTTCGTACGAAAAATCATCGAATTTAGCAATATTTTGACGTTTATCATCCCCTTTTCCTTTATGTGACTTAAACAAAATATCATCGAATTAGGCAATATTTTGCCGTTTTCCACGTTTCTGTGAATTTTCAGTCTATGGGTATTAATTCATATATATACGATAAAAATTAT
>NW_027190082.1:0-55905 GCF_040958095.1 Procambarus clarkii
TATATTATATATATATAATATATATATAATATATTATAATACTTGTGAACCAGAATATGTTTGAGCAGCAGCGATCGTGCCTGCCATTGGCCGAAGTGCAACAATTCAAATAATTTAAAGGGCCTGCTCGGGTATATAAGAGAGGCTGGGAGACTGGGGCCGGTGGTGGGTGATGGGTGATGAGTGATGGTGTGGTGTGGTATGGTGTTGTTAAGAGTTGATTTACGGCCAGCCAGCCAGCTGCAGCCAAGGCAGGGCAGGGCAGGGCAAGGCAAGGCAAGGCAAGGCAAGGCAAGGCAAGGCAAGGCAATAACAGGACAGGACAGGCAAGGCAAGGCAAGGCAAGGCAAGGCAAGCAGGCGGGCGGGCGGGCGGGCGGGCGGGCGGGCGGCAGGCAGGCAGGCAGGCAGCCAGCCAGCCAGCCAGCCAGCCAGCCAGCCAGCCAGCCAGCCAGCCAGCCCCAGCCAGGCAGGCAGGCAGGCAGGCAGGCAGGCAGGCAGGCAGGCAGCCAGCCAGCCAGCCAGCCAGCCAGCCAGCCAGCCAGCCAGCCAGCCACTCCCACTTTGTATTTATATGCATTCAATTTATATTCAAACATTATATATGTTAAGGGCCTAGTTTTAGTGTTTATTTTAAAAATGACAAACATCGAGTCGTTTTACCAGTCCTTTAGCGTTAACGGTGATGCATTTTAAAACTGAACAGAAATCACCTTTTCTGGATATATCAAATATCGAATCCGCTTAATGTGCCTACAATTCAATCATTCAAAAAATACATAATTTACATCATGCCTTTTCATAGAACAGACAATAAGATTTGAGACAATAAGAACTTTACTTTTATAACTAAAGTTGCACAATTATACCAACTCTATGGTGGCTGGGTGGTAAGGTGTGTGGCTGGTATTTTGGAAGTCGCGAGTTCAAACGACCCAATGGGAATAATACTTTTTTTTTTTTGCCATACAATCTTCCTAATACTATTATGTAGGTTTGTGTGTGTGTTTTTTTATTCATTCTTTGGTTTTATAGATGACATACATATTGACTCCTTTTACCGGTCCTTAATTAGGCTCTGGGGAAGCAATGGTGGTGTGGTGGTGGTGGTGCATTTAAAACTAAACCAAAAATCACCAGTTCTGGACGCGTCAAATATCATATCCGCTTAATGTGTCTACAACCTAATTACTTAAAACTACACTATTTAATTCATTCATATCATGTGCATATTGGTCATTATGCTCATACAACCGACATCAAAATTTATTTTCATTATTAGAATCATACATTTCATCAAGTAATACAGATACAAAGAGATTTTCTTTCTGAGAAGACCGTTAGTATTGGCTTGCAGGCAGGCAGGCAGGCAGGCATTTGAGGGTTATTATTTCGCCTGTTGATTGGGGGGAGGGTTGATGTGTTAGGGGGTTTTCGGTTAGATGTGGTGGTGGTGATTGGTGGTGATTGGTGGTGATTGGTGGTGATTGGTGGTGATTGGTGGTGGTGGTGGTGGTGGTAGTAGGTGGGAGTTGGGGGGGGGGGGGGGGGGGGGGGGGGGGGGGGGGAAGGGGAGGGGAATGATGGTCTGTGGATTCGTTCTCCGTACCCTTTACATATAAGCAAAAATATGCCTTCTTGTGGGTATAGAAACATTAACACAAATTATATCAGTAACTGATATTGTAGCCTTTTAAACAGAAAAGATTTGTACATACAAATACTTTTTAATTATCATTTATTTGTGGAAATGGCATTTACGTCATTAAATTGATACCTCAGCATCAAGCTTGTGTCCTGCAGCAGTGGTCCAGTGGTAAAGTGTATATAAGTGATGCGTATTCTTGGAGTTGCGAGTTCAAACCCGGATTAAGCTATATATATATACAACATGTTTTGTTTTGGTTGTTTGTTTTTGTATAAAGCCTCACACAATATCTATATTAAGCGAGTTTGTTTTAAACATGACATACATATTAATTCATTTTACCAGGCCTTATTCCACACAACTCCGTGAATTTCCCGTGGAGCCAGCCATTCAAACAAAAACAAACGAAACAAAACAAAACAAAACAAAAAACATTATTGCCAACAGCATTTGGTGTTCCCAGGCGGTCACCCATCCAAGTACTAACCAAACCCAACGTTGCTTAACTTCGCTGATCGGACGAGAAGCGGTGTTCTCAACGTGGTATGGCCGTTGGCATGAGACTGCCTACACATTGTGGCTAATAACCAACTCTTTTAAGTCATCGCGGCAGGATACGGACCTGCTTGTGGTGTCTTAATGGTAATTGTATCCTAACATATTTTTGTCTCCTTGGCATGGATATTTAACATCGTTTATTCAGTCTTGGGTTTATGTTCTTTCGCCATTTACAGACATTTTACATCTACCTACTTCCTCAGCCTGCCCTGCCAATTTCTAATGAATTTGTGGATTTTCTTTTGTAATACAAACATGTGTGTGCTCATCTGCTCTTCAGTTTTTATGATATTTGTCTCATCTGTCCTGCTTTATGATACTTTTACAAAGAACATGAACAAATGCTTCTATTTTAGAGAAGATATGGGATCCAGGTTTCGGAGCCGTAAAACCAACCGTCGTGATTGGTGGACGAGTTGCCAGGTTGCAGCTTCTGTACCGTGCCGGCACATAAATAGGTTCGGCTCAAGCGGCGGCAGCATCATTCCCCCGTGACTGTCTGAGCGTCTCTCATCACCTTGGTTATCTCATCATCATCATGGTAGAAGCAAAGCCTACCAAGAAGGCTGCGGCTGCTGCTGCTGTGGTGGCCACCACCAGGAAACCTCGCGTCCAGGTTGCTCACCCGAAAACTAGTCAAATGGTTCTAGCCGCGGTCGCAGCACTCAAAGACCGTAAGGGCTCGTCTCTACAAGCAATCAAGAAGTACGTTGTTGCCAACAACAAAGTCGAGGCTGCCAAGATCGCCATTTACATCCGAAGATTTCTCAAGAAAGCAGTGGCTGACGGCATTCTTGTTCAGACCAAGGGAAGTGGAGCTAGTGGATCATTCAAGCTGGCCGTAGCAGAGAAGAGGGCCGTTCTAACTCCCAAGAAAGCCACCACAACCAAGAAACCATCTACAGCAGCAAAGAAGGCCGTGGTAACTCCCAAGAAAGCCGCCACAAGCAACAAACCACCTACAGCCTTGAAAAAGAAGCAGCAGCAGCAGCAGCTTGTTGTTGGGAACAAAAAGCCCAAAATAAAGAGAGCTTCAAAATCTCCCAAACCACCCAAGGCAAAGAAAGCTGTCAAGAAAACAACAAAGGCAAAATAAACGACGACATGCAAGCAGCATGAATACACATGACAATAAACATCCAGGCCTCCCCCCTCAGTGGAGGGGCCTCATATGATTCCAAAAAGAGTTTAGTTTTGTAGACAAATAAATCATTACTTTTGGGGTAGATTTACTCTGTATATTATATATATATATATATATATATATATATATATTATATATATATATATATATATATATATATATATATTTATATATACACATGGGTGAGGTGATATGGTACCAAAGTTTTGGGTAAGGTGATTGACATTTACACAAGATAAAACACGAACCAATGGGAATAAAAACATAAGAATGGAAGTAACTGCAGAAGGCCTATTGGCCCATAACACAAGCACTTCCTCTTGATGCTTCTATATTGGTTCGGAGTCTTGAAGCTATAATATATATATATATATATATATATATATATATATATATATATATATATATATATATATATATATATATATATATATATATATATATATATATCACACAAAACTAAATAGTCTTGTTAGACAAATTGCCCCTATTAGAGGCAAGTTGACTAACAAGCCGAATGACTGCAATTGTTTTGAATTTGAGTTAAATCTAACATAGAAATGTAATCAAACCTAACCTAACCTATGCTAACCCAAGCTAAGCTAACCTAACCTAACCTAAGCTAACCCAAGCTAAGCTAACCTAACCTAACCTAACCTAACCTAACCTAACCTAAGCTAAGCTAACCTAACCTAACCTAACCCAGCAATTCATGATCTTAATATAATACTGTTAATTGGATAAACCAATTTGGAAAGAAATGTTCGAAAATAACAAAATTAACTGTGCTTGTTAGGAAAATTGGGCCTTGCATACTTGTCCCAATAGTGTGGTTCTCGCTTTTAGGTACGACATAAACGTATACCTAAGTTGAGAGAGAAAAAGATTCGCACTCAAACATGCATATCGATTGCCAGTCCTGAATTCTGGGTAGATATTCGTGTCCTCCCTTTTCATTTACCATCATTTGGATACTATCAAAACAGCTCTGAGAAGGATAAAATGAATAAAACGGGTAGCTCACTCATGTAAAAAGGAAGAGTTGGGAAAGATCTCTCTCTCTCTCTCTCTCTCTCTCTCTCTCTCTCTCTCCCCCTCACCCCCCCCCCCCCCCACCAATGATCCTGCTCTGCTAGTATATAACGTAACAAACCTTCCCCCCCCCCCCCCTCCCTCCCCAATCAGAGTCCCTTTAAGCATGCGAGGATAAAAAATAGATTTCATAAGACCCAATGTGCTAGCTGATATCAAAACAATTTATGTTATCGTCTATTAAGCCCTTCAGTAAAAAAAGTATAGGGACCTAATTAGGTCCCGTTTTGAGGTGGTGGTGGGTGGAATCGATGGATTAGCCAAGCTCTTATCCGCCGAATCCGTAGAGGGTACGACCCTGGCGCTTCAGAGCGTACACCACGTCCATAGCAGTGACGGTCTTCCTCTTGGCGTGTTCCGTGTAGGTTACAGCATCACGGATGACGTTCTCGAGGAACACCTTCAGGACGCCACGGGTCTCTTCGTAGATGAGACCCGAAATACGCTTCACGCCGCCACGACGAGCTAAGCGACGAATAGCGGGCTTGGTGATGCCCTGGATGTTGTCACGTAGCACCTTACGATGACGCTTGGCGCCACCCTTTCCGAGTCCCTTGCCTCCCTTGCCGCGTCCAGTCATGGTGTTGAAGTTGTGTGAATCGAATTGACGAATGCCCGCACGATTTCCCGACTATATCCCATCAAGCGGACGTACTAGTAGCATTGCAACTCCTGCCTGCCCTTACTTTACGCTTGTGGTCGAGTAGACACGGCTTTCTCACAACGCTTTCAAAACTGCAGTTGCCTACTCGTCTGTTTCACGTCCCTGTGAAATGACTTTTGCACAAATCCAAAAAATAGAGCAAAATCAGCGATAATAGTGATTGAGGTGAGCCGCCTGTTGGCTGCAGCCAGAGGAAGGAGGGGAGGGGCAACGGGGTGACGTAGGCGAGTCGAGCAGCCAATGGCGCTCGAGCAAGCGCCTCGAGACGGCGTATATAAGCAAAAATTTTTCGGCGCCGGCCATCACAAACCACAGTTGTTCACCATGGCTCGCACCAAGCAGACTGCTCGCAAGTCCACGGGAGGCAAGGCTCCTCGTAAGCAGCTGGCCACCAAGGCAGCACGCAAGTCTGCTCCTGCCACAGGGGGTGTGAAGAAGCCTCACCGTTACAGGCCCGGAACGGTCGCCCTGCGTGAGATCCGTCGTTACCAGAAGAGCACCGAGTTGCTCATCAGGAAACTTCCCTTCCAGCGTCTGGTGCGCGAGATTGCCCAGGACTTCAAGACCGATCTTCGCTTCCAGTCGTCTGCCGTCATGGCTTTACAGGAGGCATCCGAGGCTTACCTGGTCGGTCTCTTCGAGGACACTAACCTCTGTGCCATCCACGCCAAGCGTGTCACCATCATGCCAAAGGACATTCAGCTTGCTCGCCGTATCCGTGGAGAGCGTGCATAAGCTAAATCGACCACCCTAGTATACACCAAACTCGGCCCTTCTCAGGGCCAAAATATCCTTCTAAGGAGATTTCAGACATTCCTAGCATCAGTCATATGAATTAACCTTCATCTACACATATAATAAATAAATAAATAAATAAACAAATACACTAATTTAGGTGTCATACATACACGTGATATCAATAAATCAAGTCATTTGTAGTACAACCTGTTCTCTTACAAACAAAACGCCGTCGCTTTTCGCTCTTATGCACTGTCAAGGATCACCCACCCCCCCCCCCCCCCCCCCAAAATAAAATTGTCATACTGTACTAGAAATAAAAGCAGCTTGTATAAGTGACATACTGTCCAGTCCTGTTTTATTCTGTTTTCGGTCCTCTGGCTTAATCTGTTAAGTTAGGAGATGACATTTTAAATTAACCGTTTTCTTGACATTTTCAAACCTAAGAGGGTGGCCTGCATAGTAATCCTAATGTGGAACATAACAATGAATCTCTAATCTCTAGAAAAAAAAAAATACAGAGTGCTTATATGTGTTGAGAGAGAGAGAGAGAGAGAGAGAGAGAGAGAGAGAGAGAGAGAGAGAGAGAGAGAGAGAGAGAGAGAGAGAGAGAGAGAGAGAAGAGAGACACAGACAGACAGACAGACAGACAAGACAGAGACAGACAAGACAGAGACAGACAGACAGACAGACAGACAGAGACTGAGAGAGAGAAACACACACAGACAGTTTCATAAATATTCTCATTTTATAGCTATTTGCTTTCAGTGACAGAGGTTTTTGTTATAATAGTATTGGTGTCTAACACTCACAATCTCTTTAGAAATTAAAGTGTGGCTCCAATGGAGCCGAGTTTGTTGGTTTGAGGCCAAGCCACCACCACAGGGCAGTAAGTAAGCCGTTTACTTGGAGGAGGTGTACTTGGTGACGGCCTTAGTGCCCTCAGAGACGGCGTGCTTGGCCAGTTCTCCGGGCAACAGGAGCCTTACAGCCGTCTGGATCTCCCGACTGGTAATGGTGGAACGCTTGTTGTAGTGGGCCAGGCGAGAAGCCTCGGCGGCGATGCGCTCGAAGATGTCGTTCACGAACGAGTTCATGATCGACATGGCTTTGGAAGAGATACCAGTGTCGGGGTGGACCTGCTTCAGCACTTTGTAGATGTAGATGCTGTAGCTCTCCTTCCTCCTGCGCTTCTTTTTCTTATCGCCCTTGGCAATGGCCTTCTGGGCCTTTCCGGCCTTCTTGGCAGCCTTTCCAGATGCCTTGGGTGGCATGATGATGCTCGTGCTGGCTGGCGTTGCGATACAATAATGAACTTTTGCGCGAGGCGAGCTTTCCTTTTATATCCCGCTCGCGACTCAGCTCAGAGCGGGTCGCGTGGCGGAGCGCGCTGATTGGTCAGTGGCGGGCTCCCTTGATCCTGAGCGGGGTATATAACACGAAGCTCGATCTGCGGGGCGGCATAAAACACCACAAACCCACAACAGCAGCAGCAATGTCAGGACGCGGCAAGGGAGGCAAAGTGAAGGGCAAGTCAAAGTCTCGCTCCAGCAGGGCCGGACTTCAGTTCCCCGTGGGCAGAATTCACCGTCTGCTGCGTAAGGGCAACTACGCCGAACGCGTCGGTGCTGGCGCTCCTGTCTACCTGGCAGCCGTCATGGAATACCTCGCTGCCGAAGTTCTGGAGCTCGCCGGTAATGCCGCACGTGACAACAAGAAGACCCGTATCATCCCACGTCACTTGCAGTTGGCCATCCGCAACGACGAAGAACTCAACAAACTTCTGTCTGGCGTAACCATTGCACAGGGAGGTGTTCTTCCAAACATTCAGGCAGTTCTTTTGCCAAAGAAGACAGAGAAGAAGTAAGCACTTCTGCCACCCACCACGACAAATACCATAACCAGGCTCCATCCGGAGCCACACACACTTTAATAGAGAGATTCAAGTAGACAATCAACTTTCAAACATTAATAATAACATTTATATTGATTTCATTTGGAATGTGTACATAACAAACAAACAAAACAAAATTATAGGGGATATTCAGCATCACTTGGAATATTAACCAATCATATAAATCCAATATATATTTTATATTTTACTTTAAGCGAGGAATTCATATTATATTAATTTTTAATCATACAAATGAACAAAAGCAATTCTTCACTAGACGTAATGAATGAATAAATGATCAAGGTTTTAATGTGTTTCATGAATATATATATATATATATATATATATATATATATATATATATTATATATATATATATATATATATATATATATATATATATAATATAATATATATATATATTATAATACTTGTGAACCAGAATATGTTTGAGCAGCAGCGATCGTGCCTGCCATTGGCCGAAGTGCAACAATTCAAATAATTTAAAGGGCCTGCTCGGGTATATAAGAGAGGCTGGGAGACTGGGGCCGGTGGTGGGTGATGGGTGATGAGTGATGGTGTGGTGTGGTATGGTGTTGTTAAGAGTTGATTTACGGCCAGCCAGCCAGCTGCAGCCAAGGCAGGGCAGGGCAGGGCAAGGCAAGGCAAGGCAAGGCAAGGCAAGGCAAGGCAAGGCAATAACAGGACAGGACAGGCAAGGCAAGGCAAGGCAAGGCAAGGCAAGCAGGCGGGCGGGCGGGCGGGCGGGCGGGCGGGCGGGCAGGCAGGCAGGCAGGCAGCCAGCCAGCCAGCCAGCCAGCCAGCCAGCCAGCCAGCCAGCCAGCCAGCCAGCCAGCCAGCCAGCCAGCCAGGCAGGCAGGCAGGCAGGCAGGCAGGCAGGCAGGCAGGCAGGCAGGCAGCCAGCCAGCCAGCCAGCCAGCCAGCCAGCCAGCCAGCCAGCCACTCCCACTTTGTATTTATATGCATTCAATTTATATTCAAACATTATATATGTTAAGGGCCTAGTTTTAGTGTTTATTTTAAAAATGACAAACATCGAGTCGTTTTACCAGTCCTTTAGCGTTAACGGTGATGCATTTTAAAACTGAACAGAAATCACCTTTTCTGGATATATCAAATATCGAATCCGCTTAATGTGCCTACAATTCAATCATTCAAAAAATACATAATTTACATCATGCCTTTTCATAGAACAGACAATAAGATTTGAGACAATAAGAACTTTACTTTTATAACTAAAGTTGCACAATTATACCAACTCTATGGTGGCTGGGTGGTAAGGTGTGTGGCTGGTATTTTGGAAGTCGCGAGTTCAAACGACCCAATGGGAATAATACTTTTTTTTTTTTGCCATACAATCTTCCTAATACTATTATGTAGGTTTGTGTGTGTGTTTTTTTATTCATTCTTTGGTTTTATAGATGACATACATATTGACTCCTTTTACCGGTCCTTAATTAGGCTCTGGGGAAGCAATGGTGGTGGTGGTGGTGGTGGTGCATTTAAAACTAAACCAAAAATCACCAGTTCTGGACGCGTCAAATATCATATCCGCTTAATGTGTCTACAACCTAATTACTTAAAACTACACTATTTAATTCATTCATATCATGTGCATATTGGTCATTATGCTCATACAACCGACATCAAAATTTATTTTCATTATTAGAATCATACATTTCATCAAGTAATACAGATACAAAGAGATTTTCTTTCTGAGAAGACCGTTAGTATTGGCTTGCAGGCAGGCAGGCACAGGCAGGCATTTGAGGGTTATTATTTCGCCTGTTGATTGGGGGGAGGGTTGATGTGTTAGGGGGTTTTCGGTTAGATGTGGTGGTGGTGATTGGTGGTGATTGGTGGTGATTGGTGGTGATTGGTGGTGATTGGTGGTGGTGGTGGTGGTGGTAGTAGGTGGGAGTTGGGGGGGGGGGGGGGGGGGAGGGGGGGGGGAATGATGGTTTGTGGATTCGTTCTCCGTACCCTTTACATATAAGCAAAAATATGCCTTCTTGTGGGTATAGAAACATTAACACAAATTATATCAGTAACTGATATTGTAGCCTTTTAAACAGAAAAGATTTGTACATACAAATACTTTTTAATTATCATTTATTTGTGGAAATGGCATTTACGTCATTAAATTGATACCTCAGCATCAAGCTTGTGTCCTGCAGCAGTGGTCCAGTGGTAAAGTGTATATAGTGATGCGTATTCTTGGAGTTGCGAGTTCAAACCCGGATTAAGCTATATATATATACAACATGTTTTGTTTTGGTTGTTTGTTTTTGTATAAAGCCTCACACAATATCTATATTAAGCGAGTTTGTTTTAAACATGACATACATATTAATTCATTTTACCAGGCCTTATTCCACACAACTCCGTGAATTTCCCGTGGAGCCAGCCATTCAAACAAAAAACAAACGAAACAAAACAAAACAAAACAAAAAACATTATTGCCAACAGCATTTGGTGTTCCCAGGCGGTCACCCATCCAAGTACTAAACCAACCCAACGTTGCTTAACTTCGCTGATCGGACGAGAAGCGGTGTTCTCAACGTGGTATGGCCGTTGGCATGAGACTGCCTACACATTGTGGCTAATAACCACTCTTTTAAGTCATCGCGGCGAGGATACGGACCTCTTGTGGTGTCTTAATGGTAATTGTATCCTAACATATTTTTGTCTCCTTGGCATGGATATTTAACATCGTTTATTCAGTCTTGGGTTTATGTTCTTTCGCGCATTTACAGACATTTTACATCTACCTACTTCCTCAGCCTGCCCTGCAATTTCTAATGAATTTGTGGATTTTCTTTGTAATACAAACATGTGTGTGCTCATCTGCTCTTCAGTTTTTATGATATTTGTCTCATCTGTCCTGCTTTATGATACTTTTACAAAAGAACATGAACAAATGCTTCTATTTAGAGAAGATATGGGATCCAGGTTTCGGAGCCGTAAACCAACCGTCGTGATTGTGGACGAGTTGCCAGGTTGCAGCTTCTGTACCGTGCCGGCACATAAATAGGTTCGGCTCAAGCGGCGGCAGCATCATTCCCCCGTGACTGTCTGAGCGTCTCTCATCACCTTGGTTATCTCATCATCATCATGGTAGAAGCAAAGCCTACCAAGAAGGCTGCGGCTGCTGCTGCTGTGGTGGCCACCACCAGGAAACCTCGCGTCCAGGTTGCTCACCCGAAAACTAGTCAAATGGTTCTAGCCGCGGTCGCAGCACTCAAAGACCGTAAGGGCTCGTCTCTACAAGCAATCAAGGAAGTACGTTGTTGCCAACAACAAAGTCGAGGCTGCCAAGATCGCCATTTACATCCGAAGATTTCTCAAGAAAGCAGTGGCTGACGGCATTCTTGTTCATACCAAGGGAAGTGGAGCTAGTGGATCAGTCAAGCTGGCCGTAGCAGAGAAGAGGGCCGTTCTAACTCCCAAGAAAGCCACCACAACCAAGAAACCATCTACAGCAGCAAAGAAGGCCGTGGTACTCCCCAAGAAAGCCGCCACAAGCACAAACCACCTACAGCCTTGAAAAAGAAGCAGCAGCAGCAGCAGCTTGTTGTTGGGAACAAAAAAGCCCAAAATAAAGAGAGCTTCAAAATCTCCCAAACCACCCAAGGCAAAGAAAGCTGTCAAGAAAACAACAAAGGCAAAATAAACGACGACATGCAAGCAGCATGAATACACATGACAATAACATCCAGGCCTCCCCCCTCAGTGGAGGGGCCTCATATGATTCCAAAAAGAGTTTAGTTTTGTAGACAAATAAATCATTACTTTTGGGTAGATTTACTCTGTATAGTATATAGATATATATATATATATATATATATATATATATATATATATATATATATATATATATATATATATATATATATATATATTTATATATACACATGGGTGAGGTTGATATGGTACCAAAGTTTTGGGTAAGGTGATTGACATTTACACAAGATAAAACACGAACCAATGGGAATAAAAACATAAGAATGGAAGTAACTGCAGAAGGCCTATTGGCCCATAACACAAGCACTTCCTCTTGATGCTTCTATATTGGTTCGGAGTCTTGAAGCTATAATATATATATATATATATATATATATATATATATATATATATATATATATATATATATATATATATATATATATATATATATATATATATATATATATATATATATATGCACACAAAACTAAATAGTCTTGTTAGACAAATTGCCCCTATTAGAGGCAAGTTGACTAACAAGCCGAATGACTGCAATTGTTTTGAATTTGAGTTAAATCTAACATAGAAATGTAATCAAACCTAACCTAACCTATGCTAACCCAAGCTAGCTAACCTACCTAACCTAAGCTAACCCAAGCTAAGCTAACCTAACCTAACCTAACCTAACCTAACCTAACCTAAGCTAAGCTAACCTAACCTAACCTAACCCAGCAATTCATGATCTTAATATAATACTGTTAAATTGGATAAACCAATTTGGAAAGAAATGTTCGAAAATAACAAAATTAACTGTGCTTGTTAGGAAAATTGGGCCCTTGCATACTTGTCCCAATAGTGTGGTTCTCGCTTTTAGGTACGACATAAACGTATACCTAAGTTGAGAGAGAAAAAGATTCGCACTCAAACATGCATATCGATTGCCAGTCCTGAATTCCTGGGTAGATATTCGTGTCCTCCCTTTTCATTTACCATCATTTGGATACTATCAAAAACAGCTCTGAGAAGGATAAAATGAATAAAACGGGTAGCTCACTCATGTAAAAAGGAAGAGTTGGGGAAAGATCTCTCTCTCTCTCTCTCTCTCTCATCTCTCTCTCTCTCTCTCACCATCTCCCCTCACCCCCCCCACCCCCCCCACCATGATCCTGCTCTGCTAGTATATATACGTAACAAACCTTCCCCCCCCCCCCCCTCCCTCCCCAATCAGAGTCCCTTTAAGCATGCGAGGATAAAAAATAGATTTCATAAGACCCAATGTGCTAGCTGATATCAAAACAATTTTATGTTATCGTCTATTAAGCCCTTCAGTAAAAAAAAGTATAGGGACCTAATTAGGTCCCGTTTTTGAGGTGGTGGTGGGTGGAATCGATGGATTAGCCAAGCTCTTATCCGCCGAATCCGTAGAGGTACGACCCTGGCGCTTCAGAGCGTACCCACGTCCCATAGCAGTGACGGTCTTCCTCTTGGCGTGTTCCGTGTAGGTTACAGCATCACGGATGACGTTCTCGAGGACACCTTCAGGACGCCACGGGTCTCTTCGTAGATGAGACCCGAAAATACGCTTCACGCCGCCACGACGAGCTAAGCGACGAATAGCGGGCTTGGTGATGCCCTGGATGTTGTCACGTAGCACCTTACCGATGACGCTTGGCGCCACCCTTTCCGAGTCCCTTGCCTCCCTTGCCGCGTCCAGTCATGGTGTTGAAGTTGTGTGAATCGAATTGACGAATGCCCGCACGATTTCCCGACTATATCCCATCAAGCGGACGTACTAGTAGCATTGCAACTCCTGCCTGCCCTTACTTTACGCTTGTGGTCGAGTAGACACGGCTTTCTCACAACGCTTTCAAAACTGCAGTTGCCTACTCGTCTGTTTCACGTCCCTGTGAAATGACTTTTGCACAAATCCAAAAAATAGAGCAAAATCAGCGATAATAGTGATTGAGGTGAGCCGCCTGTTGGCTGCAGCCAGAGGAAGGAGGGGAGGGGCAACGGGGTGACGTAGGCGAGTCGAGCAGCCAATGGCGCTCGAGCAAGCGCCTCGAGACGGCGTATATAAGCAAAAATTTTTCGGCGCCGGCCATCACAAACCACAGTTGTTCACCATGGCTCGCACCAAGCAGACTGCTCGCAAGTCCACGGGAGGCAAGGCTCCTCGTAAGCAGCTGGCCACCAAGGCAGCACGCAAGTCTGCTCCTGCCACAGGGGGTGTGAAGAAGCCTCACCGTTACAGGCCCGGAACGGTCGCCCTGCGTGAGATCCGTCGTTACCAGAAGAGCACCGAGTTGCTCATCAGGAAACTTCCCTTCCAGCGTCTGGTGCGCGAGATTGCCCAGGACTTCAAGACCGATCTTCGCTTCCAGTCGTCTGCCGTCATGGCTTTACAGGAGGCATCCGAGGCTTACCTGGTCGGTCTCTTCGAGGACACTAACCTCTGTGCCATCCACGCCAAGCGTGTCACCATCATGCCAAAGGACATTCAGCTTGCTCGCCGTATCCGTGGAGAGCGTGCATAAGCTAAATCGACCACCCTAGTATACACCAAACTCGGCCCTTCTCAGGGCCAAAATATCCTTCTAAGGAGATTTCAGACATTCCTAGCATCAGTCATATGAATTAACCTTCATCTACACATATAATAAATAAATAAATAAATAAACAAATACACTAATTTAGGTGTCATACATACACGTGATATCAATAAATCAAGTCATTTGTAGTACAACCTGTTCTCTTACAAACAAAACGCCGTCGCTTTTCGCTCTTATGCACTGTCAAGGATCACCCACCCCCCCCCCCCCCCCCCCCAAAATAAAAATTGTCATACTGTACTAGAAATAAAAGCAGCTTGTATAAGTGACATACTGTCCAGTCCTGTTTTATTCTGTTTTCGGTCCTCTGGCTTAATCTGTTAAGTTAGGAGATGACATTTTAAATTAACCGTTTTCTTGACATTTTCAAACCTAAGAGGGTGGCCTGCATAGTAATCCTAATGTGGAACATAACAATGAATCTCTAATCTCTAGAAAAAAAAAAAGATACCGAGTGCTTATATGTGTTGAGAGAGAGAGAGAGAGAGAGAGAGAGAGAGAGAGAGAGAGAGAGAGAGAGAGAGAGAGAGAGAGAGAGAGAGAGAGAGAAGAGAGAGAGAGAGAGACACAGACAGACAGACAGACAGACAAGACAGAGACAGACAAGACAGAGACAGACAGACAGACAGACAGACAGAGACTGAGAGAGAGAAACACACACAGACAGTTTCATAAATATTCTCATTTTATAGCTATTTGCTTTCAGTGACAGAGGTTTTTGTTATAATAGTATTGGTGTCTAACACTCACAATCTCTTTAGAAATTAAAGTGTGGCTCCAATGGAGCCGAGTTTGTTGGTTTGAGGCCAAGCCACCACCACAGGGCAGTAAGTAAGCCGTTTACTTGGAGGAGGTGTACTTGGTGACGGCCTTAGTGCCCTCAGAGACGGCGTGCTTGGCCAGTTCTCCGGGCAACAGGAGCCTTACAGCCGTCTGGATCTCCCGACTGGTAATGGTGGAACGCTTGTTGTAGTGGGCCAGGCGAGAAGCCTCGGCGGCGATGCGCTCGAAGATGTCGTTCACGAACGAGTTCATGATCGACATGGCTTTGGAAGAGATACCAGTGTCGGGGTGGACCTGCTTCAGCACTTTGTAGATGTAGATGCTGTAGCTCTCCTTCCTCCTGCGCTTCTTTTTCTTATCGCCCTTGGCAATGGCCTTCTGGGCCTTTCCGGCCTTCTTGGCAGCCTTTCCAGATGCCTTGGGTGGCATGATGATGCTCGTGCTGGCTGGCGTTGCGATACAATAATGAACTTTTGCGCGAGGCGAGCTTTCCTTTTATATCCCGCTCGCGACTCAGCTCAGAGCGGGTCGCGTGGCGGAGCGCGCTGATTGGTCAGTGGCGGGCTCCCTTGATCCTGAGCGGGGTATATAACACGAAGCTCGATCTGCGGGGCGGCATAAAACACCACAAACCCACAACAGCAGCAGCAATGTCAGGACGCGGCAAGGGAGGCAAAGTGAAGGGCAAGTCAAAGTCTCGCTCCAGCAGGGCCGGACTTCAGTTCCCCGTGGGCAGAATTCACCGTCTGCTGCGTAAGGGCAACTACGCCGAACGCGTCGGTGCTGGCGCTCCTGTCTACCTGGCAGCCGTCATGGAATACCTCGCTGCCGAAGTTCTGGAGCTCGCCGGTAATGCCGCACGTGACAACAAGAAGACCCGTATCATCCCACGTCACTTGCAGTTGGCCATCCGCAACGACGAAGAACTCAACAAACTTCTGTCTGGCGTAACCATTGCACAGGGAGGTGTTCTTCCAAACATTCAGGCAGTTCTTTTGCCAAAGAAGACAGAGAAGAAGTAAGCACTTCTGCCACCCACCACGACAAATACCATAACCAGGCTCCATCCGGAGCCACACACACTTTAATAGAGAGATTCAAGTAGACAATCAACTTTCAAACATTAATAATAACATTTATATTGATTTCATTTGGAATGTGTACATAACAAACAAACAAAACAAAATTATAGGGGATATTCAGCATCACTTGGAATATTAACCAATCATATAAATCCAATATATATTTTATATTTTACTTTAAGCGAGGAATTCATATTATATTAATTTTTAATCATACAAATGAACAAAAGCAATTCTTCACTAGACGTAATGAATGAATAAATGATCAAGGTTTTAATGTGTTTCATGAATATATATATATATATATATATATATATATATATATATATATATATATATATATATATATATATATATATATATATATATATAATATAATATAATATAATATATTATAATACTTGTGAACCAGAATATGTTTGAGCAGCAGCGATCGTGCCTGCCATTGGCCGAAGTGCAACAATTCAAATAATTTAAAGGGCCTGCTCGGGTATATAAGAGAGGCTGGGAGACTGGGGCCGGTGGTGGGTGATGGGTGATGAGTGATGGTGTGGTGTGGTATGGTGTTGTTAAGAGTTGATTTACGGCCAGCCAGCCAGCTGCAGCCAAGGCAGGGCAGGGCAGGGCAAGGCAAGGCAAGGCAAGGCAAGGCAAGGCAAGGCAAGGCAATAACAGGACAGGACAGGCAAGGCAAGGCAAGGCAAGGCAAGGCAAGCAGGCGGGCGGGCGGGCGGGCGGGCGGGCGGGCGGGCAGGCAGGCAGGCAGGCAGCCAGCCAGCCAGCCAGCCAGCCAGCCAGCCAGCCAGCCAGCCAGCCAGCCAGCCAGCCAGCCAGCCAGCCAGCCAGCCAGGCAGGCAGGCAGGCAGGCAGGCAGCAGGCAGGCAGGCAGCAGGCAGGCAGGCAGCCAGCCAGCCAGCCAGCCAGCCAGCCACCAGCCAGCCAGCCAGCCACTCCCACTTTGTATTTATATGCATTCAATTTATATTCAAACATTATATATGTTAAGGGCCTAGTTTTAGTGTTTATTTTAAAAATGACAAACATCGAGTCGTTTTACCAGTCCTTTAGCGTTAACGGTGATGCATTTTAAAACTGAACAGAAATCACCTTTTCTGGATATATCAAATATCGAATCCGCTTAATGTGCCTACAATTCAATCATTCAAAAAATACATAATTTACATCATGCCTTTTCATAGAACAGACAATAAGATTTGAGACAATAAGAACTTTACTTTTATAACTAAAGTTGCACAATTATACCAACTCTATGGTGGCTGGGTGGTAAGGTGTGTGGCTGGTATTTTGGAAGTCGCGAGTTCAAACGACCCAATGGGAATAATACTTTTTTTTTTTTGCCATACAATCTTCCTAATACTATTATGTAGGTTTGTGTGTGTGTTTTTTTATTCATTCTTTGGTTTTATAGATGACATACATATTGACTCCTTTTACCGGTCCTTAATTAGGCTCTGGGGAAGCAATGGTGGTGGTGGTGGTGGTGGTGCATTTAAAACTAAACCAAAAATCACCAGTTCTGGACGCGTCAAATATCATATCCGCTTAATGTGTCTACAACCTAATTACTTAAAACTACACTATTTAATTCATTCATATCATGTGCATATTGGTCATTATGCTCATACAACCGACATCAAAATTTATTTTCATTATTAGAATCATACATTTCATCAAGTAATACAGATACAAAGAGATTTTCTTTCTGAGAAGACCGTTAGTATTGGCTTGCAGGCAGGCAGGCAGGCAGGCATTTGAGGGTTATTATTTCGCCTGTTGATTGGGGGGAGGGTTGATGTGTTAGGGGGTTTTCGGTTAGATGTGGTGGTGGTGATTGGTGGTGATTGGTGGTGATTGGTGGTGATTGGTGTGGTGGTGGTGGTGGTGTGGTGGTAGTAGGTGGGAGTTGGGGGGGGGGGGGGAGGGAAGGGGAGGGGAATGATGGTCTGTGGATTCGTTCTCCGTACCCTTTACATATAAGCAAAAATATGCCTTCTTGTGGGTATAGAAACATTAACACAAATTATATCAGTAACTGATATTGTAGCCTTTTAAACAGAAAAGATTTGTACATACAAATACTTTTTAATTATCATTTATTTGTGGAAATGGCATTTACGTCATTAAATTGATACCTCAGCATCAAGCTTGTGTCCTGCAGCAGTGGTCCAGTGGTAAAGTGTATATAAGTGATGCGTATTCTTGGAGTTGCGAGTTCAAACCCGGATTAAGCTATATATATATACAACATGTTTTGTTTTGGTTGTTTGTTTTTGTATAAAGCCTCACACAATATCTATATTAAGCGAGTTTGTTTTAAACATGACATACATATTAATTCATTTTACCAGGCCTTATTCCACACAACTCCGTGAATTTCCCGTGGAGCCAGCCATTCAAACAAAAACAAACGAAACAAAACAAAACAAAACAAAAAACATTATTGCCAACAGCATTTGGTGTTCCCAGGCGGTCACCCATCCAAGTACTAACCAAACCCAACGTTGCTTAACTTCGCTGATCGGACGAGAAGCGGTGTTCTCAACGTGGTATGGCCGTTGGCATGAGACTGCCTACACATTGTGGCTAATAACCAACTCTTTTAAGTCATCGCGGCAGGATACGGACCTGCTTGTGGTGTCTTAATGGTAATTGTATCCTAACATATTTTTGTCTCCTTGGCATGGATATTTAACATCGTTTATTCAGTCTTGGGTTTATGTTCTTTCGCCATTTACAGACATTTTACATCTACCTACTTCCTCAGCCTGCCCTGCCAATTTCTAATGAATTTGTGGATTTTCTTTTGTAATACAAACATGTGTGTGCTCATCTGCTCTTCAGTTTTTATGATATTTGTCTCATCTGTCCTGCTTTATGATACTTTTACAAAGAACATGAACAAATGCTTCTATTTTAGAGAAGATATGGGATCCAGGTTTCGGAGCCGTAAAACCAACCGTCGTGATTGGTGGACGAGTTGCCAGGTTGCAGCTTCTGTACCGTGCCGGCACATAAATAGGTTCGGCTCAAGCGGCGGCAGCATCATTCCCCCGTGACTGTCTGAGCGTCTCTCATCACCTTGGTTATCTCATCATCATCATGGTAGAAGCAAAGCCTACCAAGAAGGCTGCGGCTGCTGCTGCTGTGGTGGCCACCACCAGGAAACCTCGCGTCCAGGTTGCTCACCCGAAAACTAGTCAAATGGTTCTAGCCGCGGTCGCAGCACTCAAAGACCGTAAGGGCTCGTCTCTACAAGCAATCAAGAAGTACGTTGTTGCCAACAACAAAGTCGAGGCTGCCAAGATCGCCATTTACATCCGAAGATTTCTCAAGAAAGCAGTGGCTGACGGCATTCTTGTTCAGACCAAGGGAAGTGGAGCTAGTGGATCATTCAAGCTGGCCGTAGCAGAGAAGAGGGCCGTTCTAACTCCCAAGAAAGCCACCACAACCAAGAAACCATCTACAGCAGCAAAGAAGGCCGTGGTAACTCCCAAGAAAGCCGCCACAAGCAACAAACCACCTACAGCCTTGAAAAAGAAGCAGCAGCAGCAGCAGCTTGTTGTTGGGAACAAAAAGCCCAAAATAAAGAGAGCTTCAAAATCTCCCAAACCACCCAAGGCAAAGAAAGCTGTCAAGAAAACAACAAAGGCAAAATAAACGACGACATGCAAGCAGCATGAATACACATGACAATAAACATCCAGGCCTCCCCCCTCAGTGGAGGGGCCTCATATGATTCCAAAAAGAGTTTAGTTTTGTAGACAAATAAATCATTACTTTTGGGGTAGATTTACTCTGTATATTATATATATATATATATATATATATATATATATATATATATATATATATATATATATATATATATATATATATATATTATATATACACATGGGTGAGGTGATATGGTACCAAAGTTTTGGGTAAGGTGATTGACATTTACACAAGATAAAACACGAACCAATGGGAATAAAAACATAAGAATGGAAGTAACTGCAGAAGGCCTATTGGCCCATAACACAAGCACTTCCTCTTGATGCTTCTATATTGGTTCGGAGTCTTGAAGCTATAATATATATATATATATATAATATATATATATATATATATATATATATATATATATATATATATATATATATATATATATATATATATATATATGCACACAAAACTAAATAGTCTTGTTAGACAAATTGCCCCTATTAGAGGCAAGTTGACTAACAAGCCGAATGACTGCAATTGTTTTGAATTTGAGTTAAATCTAACATAGAAATGTAATCAAACCTAACCTAACCTATGCTAACCCAAGCTAAGCTAACCTAACCTAACCTAACCTAAGCTAACCTAAGCTAAGCTAACCTAACCTAACCTAACCCAGCAATTCATGATCTTAATATAATACTGTTAATTGGATAAACCAATTTGGAAAGAAATGTTCGAAAATAACAAAATTAACTGTGCTTGTTAGGAAAATTGGGCCTTGCATACTTGTCCCAATAGTGTGGTTCTCGCTTTTAGGTACGACATAAACGTATACCTAAGTTGAGAGAGAAAAAGATTCGCACTCAAACATGCATATCGATTGCCAGTCCTGAATTCTGGGTAGATATTCGTGTCCTCCCTTTTCATTTACCATCATTTGGATACTATCAAAACAGCTCTGAGAAGGATAAAATGAATAAAACGGGTAGCTCACTCATGTAAAAAGGAAGAGTTGGGAAAGATCTCTCTCTCTCTCTCTCTCTCTCTCTCTCTCTCTCTCTCTCTCCCCCTCACCCCCCCCCCCCCCCCAATGATCCTGCTCTGCTAGTATATAACGTAACAAACCTTCCCCCCCCCCCCCCTCCCTCCCCAATCAGAGTCCCTTTAAGCATGCGAGGATAAAAAATAGATTTCATAAGACCCAATGTGCTAGCTGATATCAAAACAATTTATGTTATCGTCTATTAAGCCCTTCAGTAAAAAAAGTATAGGGACCTAATTAGGTCCCGTTTTGAGGTGGTGGTGGGTGGAATCGATGGATTAGCCAAGCTCTTATCCGCCGAATCCGTAGAGGGTACGACCCTGGCGCTTCAGAGCGTACACCACGTCCATAGCAGTGACGGTCTTCCTCTTGGCGTGTTCCGTGTAGGTTACAGCATCACGGATGACGTTCTCGAGGAACACCTTCAGGACGCCACGGGTCTCTTCGTAGATGAGACCCGAAATACGCTTCACGCCGCCACGACGAGCTAAGCGACGAATAGCGGGCTTGGTGATGCCCTGGATGTTGTCACGTAGCACCTTACGATGACGCTTGGCGCCACCCTTTCCGAGTCCCTTGCCTCCCTTGCCGCGTCCAGTCATGGTGTTGAAGTTGTGTGAATCGAATTGACGAATGCCCGCACGATTTCCCGACTATATCCCATCAAGCGGACGTACTAGTAGCATTGCAACTCCTGCCTGCCCTTACTTTACGCTTGTGGTCGAGTAGACACGGCTTTCTCACAACGCTTTCAAAACTGCAGTTGCCTACTCGTCTGTTTCACGTCCCTGTGAAATGACTTTTGCACAAATCCAAAAAATAGAGCAAAATCAGCGATAATAGTGATTGAGGTGAGCCGCCTGTTGGCTGCAGCCAGAGGAAGGAGGGGAGGGGCAACGGGGTGACGTAGGCGAGTCGAGCAGCCAATGGCGCTCGAGCAAGCGCCTCGAGACGGCGTATATAAGCAAAAATTTTTCGGCGCCGGCCATCACAAACCACAGTTGTTCACCATGGCTCGCACCAAGCAGACTGCTCGCAAGTCCACGGGAGGCAAGGCTCCTCGTAAGCAGCTGGCCACCAAGGCAGCACGCAAGTCTGCTCCTGCCACAGGGGGTGTGAAGAAGCCTCACCGTTACAGGCCCGGAACGGTCGCCCTGCGTGAGATCCGTCGTTACCAGAAGAGCACCGAGTTGCTCATCAGGAAACTTCCCTTCCAGCGTCTGGTGCGCGAGATTGCCCAGGACTTCAAGACCGATCTTCGCTTCCAGTCGTCTGCCGTCATGGCTTTACAGGAGGCATCCGAGGCTTACCTGGTCGGTCTCTTCGAGGACACTAACCTCTGTGCCATCCACGCCAAGCGTGTCACCATCATGCCAAAGGACATTCAGCTTGCTCGCCGTATCCGTGGAGAGCGTGCATAAGCTAAATCGACCACCCTAGTATACACCAAACTCGGCCCTTCTCAGGGCCAAAATATCCTTCTAAGGAGATTTCAGACATTCCTAGCATCAGTCATATGAATTAACCTTCATCTACACATATAATAAATAAATAAATAAATAAACAAATACACTAATTTAGGTGTCATACATACACGTGATATCAATAAATCAAGTCATTTGTAGTACAACCTGTTCTCTTACAAACAAAACGCCGTCGCTTTTCGCTCTTATGCACTGTCAAGGATCACCCACCCCCCCCCCCCCCCCCCCAAAATAAAAATTGTCATACTGTACTAGAAATAAAAGCAGCTTGTATAAGTGACATACTGTCCAGTCCTGTTTTATTCTGTTTTCGGTCCTCTGGCTTAATCTGTTAAGTTAGGAGATGACATTTTAAATTAACCGTTTTCTTGACATTTTCAAACCTAAGAGGGTGGCCTGCATAGTAATCCTAATGTGGAACATAACAATGAATCTCTAATCTCTAGAAAAAAAAAAAGATACCGAGTGCTTATATGTGTTGAGAGAGAGAGAGAGAGAGAGAGAGAGAGAGAGAGAGAGAGAGAGAGAGAGAGAGAGAGAGAGAGAGAGAGAGAGAGAGAGAGAGAGAGACACAGACAGACAGACAGACAGACAAGACAGAGACAGACAAGACAGAGACAGACAGACAGACAGACAGACAGAGACTGAGAGAGAGAAACACACACAGACAGTTTCATAAATATTCTCATTTTATAGCTATTTGCTTTCAGTGACAGAGGTTTTTGTTATAATAGTATTGGTGTCTAACACTCACAATCTCTTTAGAAATTAAAGTGTGGCTCCAATGGAGCCGAGTTTGTTGGTTTGAGGCCAAGCCACCACCACAGGGCAGTAAGTAAGCCGTTTACTTGGAGGAGGTGTACTTGGTGACGGCCTTAGTGCCCTCAGAGACGGCGTGCTTGGCCAGTTCTCCGGGCAACAGGAGCCTTACAGCCGTCTGGATCTCCCGACTGGTAATGGTGGAACGCTTGTTGTAGTGGGCCAGGCGAGAAGCCTCGGCGGCGATGCGCTCGAAGATGTCGTTCACGAACGAGTTCATGATCGACATGGCTTTGGAAGAGATACCAGTGTCGGGGTGGACCTGCTTCAGCACTTTGTAGATGTAGATGCTGTAGCTCTCCTTCCTCCTGCGCTTCTTTTTCTTATCGCCCTTGGCAATGGCCTTCTGGGCCTTTCCGGCCTTCTTGGCAGCCTTTCCAGATGCCTTGGGTGGCATGATGATGCTCGTGCTGGCTGGCGTTGCGATACAATAATGAACTTTTGCGCGAGGCGAGCTTTCCTTTTATATCCCGCTCGCGACTCAGCTCAGAGCGGGTCGCGTGGCGGAGCGCGCTGATTGGTCAGTGGCGGGCTCCCTTGATCCTGAGCGGGGTATATAACACGAAGCTCGATCTGCGGGGCGGCATAAAACACCACAAACCCACAACAGCAGCAGCAATGTCAGGACGCGGCAAGGGAGGCAAAGTGAAGGGCAAGTCAAAGTCTCGCTCCAGCAGGGCCGGACTTCAGTTCCCCGTGGGCAGAATTCACCGTCTGCTGCGTAAGGGCAACTACGCCGAACGCGTCGGTGCTGGCGCTCCTGTCTACCTGGCAGCCGTCATGGAATACCTCGCTGCCGAAGTTCTGGAGCTCGCCGGTAATGCCGCACGTGACAACAAGAAGACCCGTATCATCCCACGTCACTTGCAGTTGGCCATCCGCAACGACGAAGAACTCAACAAACTTCTGTCTGGCGTAACCATTGCACAGGGAGGTGTTCTTCCAAACATTCAGGCAGTTCTTTTGCCAAAGAAGACAGAGAAGAAGTAAGCACTTCTGCCACCCACCACGACAAATACCATAACCAGGCTCCATCCGGAGCCACACACACTTTAATAGAGAGATTCAAGTAGACAATCAACTTTCAAACATTAATAATAACATTTATATTGATTTCATTTGGAATGTGTACATAACAAACAAACAAAACAAAATTATAGGGGATATTCAGCATCACTTGGAATATTAACCAATCATATAAATCCAATATATATTTTATATTTTACTTTAAGCGAGGAATTCATATTATATTAATTTTTAATCATACAAATGAACAAAAGCAATTCTTCACTAGACGTAATGAATGAATAAATGATCAAGGTTTTAATGTGTTTCATGAATATATATATATATATATATATATATATATATATATATATATATATATTATATATATATATATATATATATATATATATATTATAATATATATTATAATATATTATAATACTTGTGAACCAGAATATGTTTGAGCAGCAGCGATCGTGCCTGCCATTGGCCGAAGTGCAACAATTCAAATAATTTAAAGGGCCTGCTCGGGTATATAAGAGAGGCTGGGAGACTGGGGCCGGTGGTGGGTGATGGGTGATGAGTGATGGTGTGGTGTGGTATGGTGTTGTTAAGAGTTGATTTACGGCCAGCCAGCCAGCTGCAGCCAAGGCAGGGCAGGGCAGGGCAAGGCAAGGCAAGGCAAGGCAAGGCAAGGCAAGGCAAGGCAATAACAGGACAGGACAGGCAAGGCAAGGCAAGGCAAGGCAAGGCAAGCAGGGCGGGCGGGCGGGCGGGCGGGCGGGCAGGCAGGCAGGCAGCAGCCAGCCCCAGCCAGCCAGCCAGCCAGCCAGCCCACCAGCCAGCCAGCCAGCCAGCCAGCCAGCCAGCCAGCAGCCAGCAGGCAGGCAGGCAGGCAGGCAGGCAGGCAGGCAGGCAGCAGCCAGCCAGCCAGCCAGCCAGCCAGCCAGCCAGCCAGCCAGCCAGCCACTCCCACTTTGTATTTATATGCATTCAATTTATATTCAAACATTATATATGTTAAGGGCCTAGTTTTAGTGTTTATTTTAAAAATGACAAACATCGAGTCGTTTTACCAGTCCTTTAGCGTTAACGGTGATGCATTTTAAAACTGAACAGAAATCACCTTTTCTGGATATATCAAATATCGAATCCGCTTAATGTGCCTACAATTCAATCATTCAAAAAATACATAATTTACATCATGCCTTTTCATAGAACAGACAATAAGATTTGAGACAATAAGAACTTTACTTTTATAACTAAAGTTGCACAATTATACCAACTCTATGGTGGCTGGGTGGTAAGGTGTGTGGCTGGTATTTTGGAAGTCGCGAGTTCAAACGACCCAATGGGAATAATACTTTTTTTTTTTTGCCATACAATCTTCCTAATACTATTATGTAGGTTTGTGTGTGTGTTTTTTTATTCATTCTTTGGTTTTTAGATGACATACATATTGACTCCTTTTACCGGTCCTTAATTAGGCTCTGGGAAGCAATGGTGGTGGTGGTGGTGGTGGTGCATTTAAAACTAAACCAAAAATCACCAGTTCTGGACGCGTCAAATATCATATCCGCTTAATGTGTCTACAACCTAATTACTTAAAACTACACTATTTAATTCATTCATATCATGTGCATATTGGTCATTATGCTCATACAACCGACATCAAAATTTATTTTCATTATTAGAATCATACATTTCATCAAGTAATACAGATACAAAGAGATTTTCTTTCTGAGAAGACCGTTAGTATTGGCTTGCAGGCAGGCAGGCAGGCAGGCATTTGAGGGTTATTATTTCGCCTGTTGATTGGGGGGAGGGTTGATGTGTTAGGGGGTTTTCGGTTAGATGTGGTGGTGGTGATTGGTGGTGATTGGTGGTGATTGGTGGTGATTGGTGGTGATTGGTGGTGGTGGTGGTGGTGGTAGTAGGTGGGAGTTGGGGGGGGGGGGGGGGGGGGAGGGAAGGGGAGGGGAATGATGGTCTGTGGATTCGTTCTCCGTACCCTTTACATATAAGCAAAAATATGCCTTCTTGTGGGTATAGAAACATTAACACAAATTATATCAGTAACTGATATTGTAGCCTTTTAAACAGAAAAGATTTGTACATACAAATACTTTTTAATTATCATTTATTTGTGGAAATGGCATTTACGTCATTAAATTGATACCTCAGCATCAAGCTTGTGTCCTGCAGCAGTGGTCCAGTGGTAAAGTGTATATAAGTGATGCGTATTCTTGGAGTTGCGAGTTCAAACCCGGATTAAGCTATATATATATACAACATGTTTTGTTTTGGTTGTTTGTTTTTGTATAAAGCCTCACACAATATCTATATTAAGCGAGTTTGTTTTAAACATGACATACATATTAATTCATTTTACCAGGCCTTATTCCACACAACTCCGTGAATTTCCCGTGGAGCCAGCCATTCAAACAAAAACAAACGAAACAAAACAAAACAAAAAAAAACATTATTGCCAACAGCATTTGGTGTTCCCAGGCGGTCACCCATCCAAGTACTAACCAAACCCAACGTTGCTTAACTTCGCTGATCGGACGAGAAGCGGTGTTCTCAACGTGGTATGGCCGTTGGCATGAGACTGCCTACACATTGTGGCTAATAACCAACTCTTTTAAGTCATCGCGGCAGGATACGGACCTGCTTGTGGTGTCTTAATGGTAATTGTATCCTAACATATTTTTGTCTCCTTGGCATGGATATTTAACATCGTTTATTCAGTCTTGGGTTTATGTTCTTTCGCCATTTACAGACATTTTACATCTACCTACTTCCTCAGCCTGCCCTGCCAATTTCTAATGAATTTGTGGATTTTCTTTTGTAATACAAACATGTGTGTGCTCATCTGCTCTTCAGTTTTTATGATATTTGTCTCATCTGTCCTGCTTTATGATACTTTTACAAAGAACATGAACAAATGCTTCTATTTTAGAGAAGATATGGGATCCAGGTTTCGGAGCCGTAAAACCAACCGTCGTGATTGGTGGACGAGTTGCCAGGTTGCAGCTTCTGTACCGTGCCGGCACATAAATAGGTTCGGCTCAAGCGGCGGCAGCATCATTCCCCCGTGACTGTCTGAGCGTCTCTCATCACCTTGGTTATCTCATCATCATCATGGTAGAAGCAAAGCCTACCAAGAAGGCTGCGGCTGCTGCTGCTGTGGTGGCCACCACCAGGAAACCTCGCGTCCAGGTTGCTCACCCGAAAACTAGTCAAATGGTTCTAGCCGCGGTCGCAGCACTCAAAGACCGTAAGGGCTCGTCTCTACAAGCAATCAAGAAGTACGTTGTTGCCAACAACAAAGTCGAGGCTGCCAAGATCGCCATTTACATCCGAAGATTTCTCAAGAAAGCAGTGGCTGACGGCATTCTTGTTCAGACCAAGGGAAGTGGAGCTAGTGGATCATTCAAGCTGGCCGTAGCAGAGAAGAGGGCCGTTCTAACTCCCAAGACCACCAACCAAGAAACCATCTACAGCAGCAAAGAAGGCCGTGGTAACTCCCAAGAAAGCCGCCACAAGCAACAAACCACCTACAGCCTTGAAAAAGAAGCAGCAGCAGCAGCAGCTTGTTGTTGGGAACAAAAAGCCCAAAATAAAGAGAGCTTCAAAATCTCCCAAACCACCCAAGGCAAAGAAAGCTGTCAAGAAAACAACAAAGGCAAAATAAACGACGACATGCAAGCAGCATGAATACACATGACAATAAACATCCAGGCCTCCCCCCTCAGTGGAGGGCCTCATATGATTCCAAAAAGAGTTTAGTTTTGTAGACAAATAAATCATTACTTTTGGGGTAGATTTACTCTGTATATTATATATATATATATATATATATATATATATATATATATATTATATATATATATATATATATATATATATATATTTATATATACACATGGGTGAGGTGATATGGTACCAAAGTTTTGGGTAAGGTGATTGACATTTACACAAGATAAAACACGAACCAATGGGAATAAAAACATAAGAATGGAAGTAACTGCAGAAGGCCTATTGGCCCATAACACAAGCACTTCCTCTTGATGCTTCTATATTGGTTCGGAGTCTTGAAGCTATAATATATATATATATATATATATATATATATATATATATATATATATATATATATATATATATATATATATATATATATATATATATATATATATATATATATATATATGCACACAAAACTAAATAGTCTTGTTAGACAAATTGCCCCTATTAGAGGCAAGTTGACTAACAAGCCGAATGACTGCAATTGTTTTGAATTTGAGTTAAATCTAACATAGAAATGTAATCAAACCTAACCTAACCTATGCTAACCCAAGCTAAGCTAACCTAACCTAACCTAAGCTAACCCAAGCTAAGCTAACCTAACCTAACCTAACCTAACCTAACCTAACCTAAGCTAAGCTAACCTAACCTAACCTAACCCAGCAATTCATGATCTTAATATAATACTGTTAATTGGATAAACCAATTTGGAAAGAAATGTTCGAAAATAACAAAATTAACTGTGCTTGTTAGGAAAATTGGGCCTTGCATACTTGTCCCAATAGTGTGGTTCTCGCTTTTAGGTACGACATAAACGTATACCTAAGTTGAGAGAGAAAAAGATTCGCACTCAAACATGCATATCGATTGCCAGTCCTGAATTCTGGGTAGATATTCGTGTCCTCCCTTTTCATTTACCATCATTTGGATACTATCAAAACAGCTCTGAGAAGGATAAAATGAATAAAACGGGTAGCTCACTCATGTAAAAAGGAAGAGTTGGGAAAGATCTCTCTCTCTCTCCTCTCTCTCTCTCTCTCTCTCTCTCTCCCCCTCACCCCCCCCCCCCCCACCAATGATCCTGCTCTGCTAGTATATAACGTAACAAACCTTCCCCCCCCCCCCCCCTCCCTCCCCAATCAGAGTCCCTTTAAGCATGCGAGGATAAAAAATAGATTTCATAAGACCCAATGTGCTAGCTGATATCAAAACAATTTATGTTATCGTCTATTAAGCCCTTCAGTAAAAAAAGTATAGGGACCTAATTAGGTCCCGTTTTGAGGTGGTGGTGGGTGGAATCGATGGATTAGCCAAGCTCTTATCCGCCGAATCCGTAGAGGGTACGACCCTGGCGCTTCAGAGCGTACACCACGTCCATAGCAGTGACGGTCTTCCTCTTGGCGTGTTCCGTGTAGGTTACAGCATCACGGATGACGTTCTCGAGAACACCTTCAGGACGCCACGGGTCTCTTCGTAGATGAGACCCGAAATACGCTTCACGCCGCCACGACGAGCTAAGCGACGAATAGCGGGCTTGGTGATGCCCTGGATGTTGTCACGTAGCACCTTACGATGACGCTTGGCGCCACCCTTTCCGAGTCCCTTGCCTCCCTTGCCGCGTCCAGTCATGGTGTTGAAGTTGTGTGAATCGAATTGACGAATGCCCGCACGATTTCCCGACTATATCCCATCAAGCGGACGTACTAGTAGCATTGCAACTCCTGCCTGCCCTTACTTTACGCTTGTGGTCGAGTAGACACGGCTTTCTCACAACGCTTTCAAAACTGCAGTTGCCTACTCGTCTGTTTCACGTCCCTGTGAAATGACTTTTGCACAAATCCAAAAAATAGAGCAAAATCAGCGATAATAGTGATTGAGGTGAGCCGCCTGTTGGCTGCAGCCAGAGGAAGGAGGGGAGGGGCAACGGGGTGACGTAGGCGAGTCGAGCAGCCAATGGCGCTCGAGCAAGCGCCTCGAGACGGCGTATATAAGCAAAAATTTTTCGGCGCCGGCCATCACAAACCACAGTTGTTCACCATGGCTCGCACCAAGCAGACTGCTCGCAAGTCCACGGGAGGCAAGGCTCCTCGTAAGCAGCTGGCCACCAAGGCAGCACGCAAGTCTGCTCCTGCCACAGGGGGTGTGAAGAAGCCTCACCGTTACAGGCCCGGAACGGTCGCCCTGCGTGAGATCCGTCGTTACCAGAAGAGCACCGAGTTGCTCATCAGGAAACTTCCCTTCCAGCGTCTGGTGCGCGAGATTGCCCAGGACTTCAAGACCGATCTTCGCTTCCAGTCGTCTGCCGTCATGGCTTTACAGGAGGCATCCGAGGCTTACCTGGTCGGTCTCTTCGAGGACACTAACCTCTGTGCCATCCACGCCAAGCGTGTCACCATCATGCCAAAGGACATTCAGCTTGCTCGCCGTATCCGTGGAGAGCGTGCATAAGCTAAATCGACCACCCTAGTATACACCAAACTCGGCCCTTCTCAGGGCCAAAATATCCTTCTAAGGAGATTTCAGACATTCCTAGCATCAGTCATATGAATTAACCTTCATCTACACATATAATAAATAAATAAATAAATAAACAAATACACTAATTTAGGTGTCATACATACACGTGATATCAATAAATCAAGTCATTTGTAGTACAACCTGTTCTCTTACAAACAAAACGCCGTCGCTTTTCGCTCTTATGCACTGTCAAGGATCACCCACCCCCCCCCCCCCCCCCAAAATAAAAATTGTCATACTGTACTAGAAATAAAAGCAGCTTGTATAAGTGACATACTGTCCAGTCCTGTTTTATTCTGTTTTCGGTCCTCTGGCTTAATCTGTTAAGTTAGGAGATGACATTTTAAATTAACCGTTTTCTTGACATTTTCAAACCTAAGAGGGTGGCCTGCATAGTAATCCTAATGTGGAACATAACAATGAATCTCTAATCTCTAGAAAAAAAAAGATACCGAGTGCTTATATGTGTTGAGAGAGAGAGAGAGAGAGAGAGAGAGAGAGAGAGAGAGAGAGAGAGAGAGAGAGAGAGAGAGAGAGAGAAGAGAGAGAGAGAGAGAGAGACACAGACAGACAGACAGACAGACAGACAGAGACAGAGACAGACAAACAGAGACAGACAGACAGACAGACAGACAGAGACTGAGAGAGAGAAACACACACAGACAGTTTCATAAATATTCTCATTTTATAGCTATTTGCTTTCAGTGACAGAGGTTTTTGTTATAATAGTATTGGTGTCTAACACTCACAATCTCTTTAGAAATTAAAGTGTGGCTCCAATGGAGCCGAGTTTGTTGGTTTGAGGCCAAGCCACCACCACAGGGCAGTAAGTAAGCCGTTTACTTGGAGGAGGTGTACTTGGTGACGGCCTTAGTGCCCTCAGAGACGGCGTGCTTGGCCAGTTCTCCGGGCAACAGGAGCCTTACAGCCGTCTGGATCTCCCGACTGGTAATGGTGGAACGCTTGTTGTAGTGGGCCAGGCGAGAAGCCTCGGCGGCGATGCGCTCGAAGATGTCGTTCACGAACGAGTTCATGATCGACATGGCTTTGGAAGAGATACCAGTGTCGGGGTGGACCTGCTTCAGCACTTTGTAGATGTAGATGCTGTAGCTCTCCTTCCTCCTGCGCTTCTTTTTCTTATCGCCCTTGGCAATGGCCTTCTGGGCCTTTCCGGCCTTCTTGGCAGCCTTTCCAGATGCCTTGGGTGGCATGATGATGCTCGTGCTGGCTGGCGTTGCGATACAATAATGAACTTTTGCGCGAGGCGAGCTTTCCTTTTATATCCCGCTCGCGACTCAGCTCAGAGCGGGTCGCGTGGCGGAGCGCGCTGATTGGTCAGTGGCGGGCTCCCTTGATCCTGAGCGGGGTATATAACACGAAGCTCGATCTGCGGGGCGGCATAAAACACCACAAACCCACAACAGCAGCAGCAATGTCAGGACGCGGCAAGGGAGGCAAAGTGAAGGGCAAGTCAAAGTCTCGCTCCAGCAGGGCCGGACTTCAGTTCCCCGTGGGCAGAATTCACCGTCTGCTGCGTAAGGGCAACTACGCCGAACGCGTCGGTGCTGGCGCTCCTGTCTACCTGGCAGCCGTCATGGAATACCTCGCTGCCGAAGTTCTGGAGCTCGCCGGTAATGCCGCACGTGACAACAAGAAGACCCGTATCATCCCACGTCACTTGCAGTTGGCCATCCGCAACGACGAAGAACTCAACAAACTTCTGTCTGGCGTAACCATTGCACAGGGAGGTGTTCTTCCAAACATTCAGGCAGTTCTTTTGCCAAAGAAGACAGAGAAGAAGTAAGCACTTCTGCCACCCACCACGACAAATACCATAACCAGGCTCCATCCGGAGCCACACACACTTTAATAGAGAGATTCAAGTAGACAATCAACTTTCAAACATTAATAATAACATTTATATTGATTTCATTTGGAATGTGTACATAACAAACAAACAAAACAAAATTATAGGGGATATTCAGCATCACTTGGAATATTAACCAATCATATAAATCCAATATATATTTTATATTTTACTTTAAGCGAGGAATTCATATTATATTAATTTTTAATCATACAAATGAACAAAAGCAATTCTTCACTAGACGTAATGAATGAATAAATGATCAAGGTTTTAATGTGTTTCATGAATATATATATATATATATATATATATATATATATATATATATATATATATATATATATATATATATATATATATATATATATATATATATATATATAATATAATATAATATAATATATTATAATACTTGTGAACCAGAATATGTTTGAGCAGCAGCGATCGTGCCTGCCATTGGCCGAAGTGCAACAATTCAAATAATTTAAAGGGCCTGCTCGGGTATATAAGAGAGGCTGGGAGACTGGGGCCGGTGGTGGGTGATGGGTGATGAGTGATGGTGTGGTGTGGTATGGTGTTGTTAAGAGTTGATTTACGGCCAGCCAGCCAGCTGCAGCCAAGGCAGGGCAGGGCAGGGCAAGGCAAGGCAAGGCAAGGCAAGGCAAGGCAAGGCAATAACAGGACAGGACAGGCAAGGCAAGGCAAGGCAAGGCAAGGCAAGCAGGCGGGCGGGCGGGCGGGCGGGCGGGCGGGCAGGCAGGCAGGCAGGCAGCCAGCCAGCCAGCCAGCCAGCCAGCCAGCCAGCCAGCCAGCCAGCCAGCCAGCCAGCCAGCCAGCCAGCCAGGCAGGCAGCAGGCAGGCAGGCAGGCAGGCAGGCAGGCAGGCAGCAGCCAGCCAGCCAGCCAGCCAGCCAGCCAGCCAGCCAGCCACTCCCACTTTGTATTTATATGCATTCAATTTATATTCAAACATTATATATGTTAAGGGCCTAGTTTTAGTGTTTATTTTAAAAATGACAAACATCGAGTCGTTTTACCAGTCCTTTAGCGTTAACGGTGATGCATTTTAAAACTGAACAGAAATCACCTTTTCTGGATATATCAAATATCGAATCCGCTTAATGTGCCTACAATTCAATCATTCAAAAAATACATAATTTACATCATGCCTTTTCATAGAACAGACAATAAGATTTGAGACAATAAGAACTTTACTTTTATAACTAAAGTTGCACAATTATACCAACTCTATGGTGGCTGGGTGGTAAGGTGTGTGGCTGGTATTTTGGAAGTCGCGAGTTCAAACGACCCAATGGGAATAATACTTTTTTTTTTTTGCCATACAATCTTCCTAATACTATTATGTAGGTTTGTGTGTGTGTTTTTTTATTCATTCTTTGGTTTTATAGATGACATACATATTGACTCCTTTTACCGGTCCTTAATTAGGCTCTGGGGAAGCAATGGTGGTGGTGGTGGTGGTGGTGCATTTAAAACTAAACCAAAAATCACCAGTTCTGGACGCGTCAAATATCATATCCGCTTAATGTGTCTACAACCTAATTACTTAAAACTACACTATTTAATTCATTCATATCATGTGCATATTGGTCATTATGCTCATACAACCGACATCAAAATTTATTTTCATTATTAGAATCATACATTTCATCAAGTAATACAGATACAAAGAGATTTTCTTTCTGAGAAGACCGTTAGTATTGGCTTGCAGGCAGGCAGGCAGGCAGGCATTTGAGGGTTATTATTTCGCCTGTTGATTGGGGGGAGGGTTGATGTGTTAGGGGGTTTTCGGTTAGATGTGGTGGTGGTGATTGGTGGTGATTGGTGGTGATTGGTGGTGATTGGTGGTGATTGGTGGTGGTGGTGGTGGTGGTAGTAGGTGGGAGTTGGGGGGGGGGGGGGGAGGGAAGGGGAGGGGAATGATGGTCTGTGGATTCGTTCTCCGTACCCTTTACATATAAGCAAAAATATGCCTTCTTGTGGGTATAGAAACATTAACACAAATTATATCAGTAACTGATATTGTAGCCTTTTAAACAGAAAAGATTTGTACATACAAATACTTTTTAATTATCATTTATTTGTGGAAATGGCATTTACGTCATTAAATTGATACCTCAGCATCAAGCTTGTGTCCTGCAGCAGTGGTCCAGTGGTAAAGTGTATATAAGTGATGCGTATTCTTGGAGTTGCGAGTTCAAACCCGGATTAAGCTATATATATATACAACATGTTTTGTTTTGGTTGTTTGTTTTTGTATAAAGCCTCACACAATATCTATATTAAGCGAGTTTGTTTTAAACATGACATACATATTAATTCATTTTACCAGGCCTTATTCCACACAACTCCGTGAATTTCCCGTGGAGCCAGCCATTCAAACAAAAACAAACGAAACAAAACAAAACAAACAAAAAACATTATTGCCAACAGCATTTGGTGTTCCCAGGCGGTCACCCATCCAAGTACTAACCAAACCCAACGTTGCTTAACTTCGCTGATCGGACGAGAAGCGGTGTTCTCAACGTGGTATGGCCGTTGGCATGAGACTGCCTACACATTGTGGCTAATAACCAACTCTTTTAAGTCATCGCGGCAGGATACGGACCTGCTTGTGGTGTCTTAATGGTAATTGTATCCTAACATATTTTTGTCTCCTTGGCATGGATATTTAACATCGTTTATTCAGTCTTGGGTTTATGTTCTTTCGCCATTTACAGACATTTTACATCTACCTACTTCCTCAGCCTGCCCTGCCAATTTCTAATGAATTTGTGGATTTTCTTTTGTAATACAAACATGTGTGTGCTCATCTGCTCTTCAGTTTTTATGATATTTGTCTCATCTGTCCTGCTTTATGATACTTTTACAAAGAACATGAACAAATGCTTCTATTTTAGAGAAGATATGGGATCCAGGTTTCGGAGCCGTAAAACCAACCGTCGTGATTGGTGGACGAGTTGCCAGGTTGCAGCTTCTGTACCGTGCCGGCACATAAATAGGTTCGGCTCAAGCGGCGGCAGCATCATTCCCCCGTGACTGTCTGAGCGTCTCTCATCACCTTGGTTATCTCATCATCATCATGGTAGAAGCAAAGCCTACCAAGAAGGCTGCGGCTGCTGCTGCTGTGGTGGCCACCACCAGGAAACCTCGCGTCCAGGTTGCTCACCCGAAAACTAGTCAAATGGTTCTAGCCGCGGTCGCAGCACTCAAAGACCGTAAGGGCTCGTCTCTACAAGCAATCAAGAAGTACGTTGTTGCCAACAACAAAGTCGAGGCTGCCAAGATCGCCATTTACATCCGAAGATTTCTCAAGAAAGCAGTGGCTGACGGCATTCTTGTTCAGACCAAGGGAAGTGGAGCTAGTGGATCATTCAAGCTGGCCGTAGCAGAGAAGAGGGCCGTTCTAACTCCCAAGAAAGCCACCACAACCAAGAAACCATCTACAGCAGCAAAGAAGGCCGTGGTAACTCCCAAGAAAGCCGCCACAAGCAACAAACCACCTACAGCCTTGAAAAAGAAGCAGCAGCAGCAGCAGCTTGTTGTTGGGAACAAAAAGCCCAAAATAAAGAGAGCTTCAAAATCTCCCAAACCACCCAAGGCAAAGAAAGCTGTCAAGAAAACAACAAAGGCAAAATAAACGACGACATGCAAGCAGCATGAATACACATGACAATAAACATCCAGGCCTCCCCCCTCAGTGGAGGGGCCTCATATGATTCCAAAAAGAGTTTAGTTTTGTAGACAAATAAATCATTACTTTTGGGGTAGATTTACTCTGTATATTATATATATATATATATATATATATATATATATATATATATATATATATATATATATATATATATATTTATATTACACATGGGTGAGGTGATATGGTACCAAAGTTTTGGGTAAGGTGATTGACATTTACACAAGATAAAACACGAACCAATGGGAATAAAAACATAAGAATGGAAGTAACTGCAGAAGGCCTATTGGCCCATAACACAAGCACTTCCTCTTGATGCTTCTATATTGGTTCGGAGTCTTGAAGCTATAATATATATATATATATATATATATATATATATATATATATATATATATATATATATATATATATATATATATATATATATATATGCACACAAAACTAAATAGTCTTGTTAGACAAATTGCCCCTATTAGAGGCAAGTTGACTAACAAGCCGAATGACTGCAATTGTTTTGAATTTGAGTTAAATCTAACATAGAAATGTAATCAAACCTAACCTAACCTATGCTAACCCAAGCTAAGCTAACCTAACCTAACCTAAGCTAACCCAAGCTAAGCTAACCTAACCTAACCTAACCTAACCTAACCTAACCTAAGCTAAGCTAACCTAACCTAACCTAACCCAATTCATGATCTTAATATAATACTGTTAATTGGATAAACCAATTTGGAAAGAAATGTTCGAAAATAACAAAATTAACTGTGCTTGTTAGGAAAATTGGGCCTTGCATACTTGTCCCAATAGTGTGGTTCTCGCTTTTAGGTACGACATAAACGTATACCTAAGTTGAGAGAGAAAAAGATTCGCACTCAAACATGCATATCGATTGCCAGTCCTGAATTCTGGGTAGATATTCGTGTCCTCCCTTTTCATTTACCATCATTTGGATACTATCAAAACAGCTCTGAGAAGGATAAAATGAATAAAACGGGTAGCTCACTCATGTAAAAAGGAAGAGTTGGGAAAGATCTCTCTCTCTCTCTCTCTCTCTCTCTCTCTCTCTCTCCCCCTCACCCCCCCCCCCCCCCACCAATGATCCTGCTCTGCTAGTATATAACGTAACAAACCTTCCCCCCCCCCCCCCTCCCTCCCCAATCAGAGTCCCTTTAAGCATGCGAGGATAAAAAATAGATTTCATAAGACCCAATGTGCTAGCTGATATCAAAACAATTTATGTTATCGTCTATTAAGCCCTTCAGTAAAAAAAGTATAGGGACCTAATTAGGTCCCGTTTTGAGGTGGTGGTGGGTGGAATCGATGGATTAGCCAAGCTCTTATCCGCCGAATCCGTAGAGGGTACGACCCTGGCGCTTCAGAGCGTACACCACGTCCATAGCAGTGACGGTCTTCCTCTTGGCGTGTTCCGTGTAGGTTACAGCATCACGGATGACGTTCTCGAGGAACACCTTCAGGACGCCACGGGTCTCTTCGTAGATGAGACCCGAAATACGCTTCACGCCGCCACGACGAGCTAAGCGACGAATAGCGGGCTTGGTGATGCCCTGGATGTTGTCACGTAGCACCTTACGATGACGCTTGGCGCCACCCTTTCCGAGTCCCTTGCCTCCCTTGCCGCGTCCAGTCATGGTGTTGAAGTTGTGTGAATCGAATTGACGAATGCCCGCACGATTTCCCGACTATATCCCATCAAGCGGACGTACTAGTAGCATTGCAACTCCTGCCTGCCCTTACTTTACGCTTGTGGTCGAGTAGACACGGCTTTCTCACAACGCTTTCAAAACTGCAGTTGCCTACTCGTCTGTTTCACGTCCCTGTGAAATGACTTTTGCACAAATCCAAAAAATAGAGCAAAATCAGCGATAATAGTGATTGAGGTGAGCCGCCTGTTGGCTGCAGCCAGAGGAAGGAGGGGAGGGGCAACGGGGTGACGTAGGCGAGTCGAGCAGCCAATGGCGCTCGAGCAAGCGCCTCGAGACGGCGTATATAAGCAAAAATTTTTCGGCGCCGGCCATCACAAACCACAGTTGTTCACCATGGCTCGCACCAAGCAGACTGCTCGCAAGTCCACGGGAGGCAAGGCTCCTCGTAAGCAGCTGGCCACCAAGGCAGCACGCAAGTCTGCTCCTGCCACAGGGGGTGTGAAGAAGCCTCACCGTTACAGGCCCGGAACGGTCGCCCTGCGTGAGATCCGTCGTTACCAGAAGAGCACCGAGTTGCTCATCAGGAAACTTCCCTTCCAGCGTCTGGTGCGCGAGATTGCCCAGGACTTCAAGACCGATCTTCGCTTCCAGTCGTCTGCCGTCATGGCTTTACAGGAGGCATCCGAGGCTTACCTGGTCGGTCTCTTCGAGGACACTAACCTCTGTGCCATCCACGCCAAGCGTGTCACCATCATGCCAAAGGACATTCAGCTTGCTCGCCGTATCCGTGGAGAGCGTGCATAAGCTAAATCGACCACCCTAGTATACACCAAACTCGGCCCTTCTCAGGGCCAAAATATCCTTCTAAGGAGATTTCAGACATTCCTAGCATCAGTCATATGAATTAACCTTCATCTACACATATAATAAATAAATAAATAAATAAACAAATACACTAATTTAGGTGTCATACATACACGTGATATCAATAAATCAAGTCATTTGTAGTACAACCTGTTCTCTTACAAACAAAACGCCGTCGCTTTTCGCTCTTATGCACTGTCAAGGATCACCCACCCCCCCCCCCCCCCCCCAAAATAAAAATTGTCATACTGTACTAGAAATAAAAGCAGCTTGTATAAGTGACATACTGTCCAGTCCTGTTTTATTCTGTTTTCGGTCCTCTGGCTTAATCTGTTAAGTTAGGAGATGACATTTTAAATTAACCGTTTTCTTGACATTTTCAAACCTAAGAGGGTGGCCTGCATAGTAATCCTAATGTGGAACATAACAATGAATCTCTAATCTCTAGAAAAAAAAAAGATACCGAGTGCTTATATGTGTTGAGAGAGAGAGAGAGAGAGAGAGAGAGAGAGAGAGAGAGAGAGAGAGAGAGAGAGAGAGAGAGAGAGAGAGAGAGAGAGAGAGAGAGAGAGAGAGAGAGACACAGACAGACAGACAGACAGACAAGACAGAGACAGACAAGACAGAGACAGACAGACAGACAGACAGACAGAGACTGAGAGAGAGAAACACACACAGACAGTTTCATAAATATTCTCATTTTATAGCTATTTGCTTTCAGTGACAGAGGTTTTTGTTATAATAGTATTGGTGTCTAACACTCACAATCTCTTTAGAAATTAAAGTGTGGCTCCAATGGAGCCGAGTTTGTTGGTTTGAGGCCAAGCCACCACCACAGGGCAGTAAGTAAGCCGTTTACTTGGAGGAGGTGTACTTGGTGACGGCCTTAGTGCCCTCAGAGACGGCGTGCTTGGCCAGTTCTCCGGGCAACAGGAGCCTTACAGCCGTCTGGATCTCCCGACTGGTAATGGTGGAACGCTTGTTGTAGTGGGCCAGGCGAGAAGCCTCGGCGGCGATGCGCTCGAAGATGTCGTTCACGAACGAGTTCATGATCGACATGGCTTTGGAAGAGATACCAGTGTCGGGGTGGACCTGCTTCAGCACTTTGTAGATGTAGATGCTGTAGCTCTCCTTCCTCCTGCGCTTCTTTTTCTTATCGCCCTTGGCAATGGCCTTCTGGGCCTTTCCGGCCTTCTTGGCAGCCTTTCCAGATGCCTTGGGTGGCATGATGATGCTCGTGCTGGCTGGCGTTGCGATACAATAATGAACTTTTGCGCGAGGCGAGCTTTCCTTTTATATCCCGCTCGCGACTCAGCTCAGAGCGGGTCGCGTGGCGGAGCGCGCTGATTGGTCAGTGGCGGGCTCCCTTGATCCTGAGCGGGGTATATAACACGAAGCTCGATCTGCGGGGCGGCATAAAACACCACAAACCCACAACAGCAGCAGCAATGTCAGGACGCGGCAAGGGAGGCAAAGTGAAGGGCAAGTCAAAGTCTCGCTCCAGCAGGGCCGGACTTCAGTTCCCCGTGGGCAGAATTCACCGTCTGCTGCGTAAGGGCAACTACGCCGAACGCGTCGGTGCTGGCGCTCCTGTCTACCTGGCAGCCGTCATGGAATACCTCGCTGCCGAAGTTCTGGAGCTCGCCGGTAATGCCGCACGTGACAACAAGAAGACCCGTATCATCCCACGTCACTTGCAGTTGGCCATCCGCAACGACGAAGAACTCAACAAACTTCTGTCTGGCGTAACCATTGCACAGGGAGGTGTTCTTCCAAACATTCAGGCAGTTCTTTTGCCAAAGAAGACAGAGAAGAAGTAAGCACTTCTGCCACCCACCACGACAAATACCATAACCAGGCTCCATCCGGAGCCACACACACTTTAATAGAGAGATTCAAGTAGACAATCAACTTTCAAACATTAATAATAACATTTATATTGATTTCATTTGGAATGTGTACATAACAAACAAACAAAACAAAATTATAGGGGATATTCAGCATCACTTGGAATATTAACCAATCATATAAATCCAATATATATTTTATATTTTACTTTAAGCGAGGAATTCATATTATATTAATTTTTAATCATACAAATGAACAAAAGCAATTCTTCACTAGACGTAATGAATGAATAAATGATCAAGGTTTTAATGTGTTTCATGAATATATATATATATATATATATATATATATATATATATATATATATATTATATATATATATATATATATATATATATATATATATATATATAATATAATATAATTAATATATTATAATACTTGTGAACCAGAATATGTTTGAGCAGCAGCGATCGTGCCTGCCATTGGCCGAAGTGCAACAATTCAAATAATTTAAAGGGCCTGCTCGGGTATATAAGAGAGGCTGGGAGACTGGGGCCGGTGGTGGGTGATGGGTGATGAGTGATGGTGTGGTGTGGTATGGTGTTGTTAAGAGTTGATTTACGGCCAGCCAGCCAGCTGCAGCCAAGGCAGGGCAGGGCAGGGCAAGGCAAGGCAAGGCAAGGCAAGGCAAGGCAAGGCAAGGCAATAACAGGACAGGACAGGCAAGGCAAGGCAAGGCAAGGCAAGGCAAGCAGGCGGGCGGGCGGGCGGGCGGGCGGGCAGGCAGGCAGGCAGGCAGCCAGCCAGCCAGCCAGCCAGCCAGCCAGCCAGCCAGCCAGCCAGCCAGCCAGCCAGCCAGCCAGCCAGCCAGCCAGGCAGGCAGGCAGGCAGGCAGGCAGGCAGGCAGGCAGGCAGCCAGCCAGCAGCCAGCCAGCCAGCCAGCCAGCCAGCCAGCCAGCCACTCCCACTTTGTATTTATATGCATTCAATTTATATTCAAACATTATATATGTTAAGGGCCTAGTTTTAGTGTTTATTTTAAAAATGACAAACATCGAGTCGTTTTACCAGTCCTTTAGCGTTAACGGTGATGCATTTTAAAACTGAACAGAAATCACCTTTTCTGGATATATCAAATATCGAATCCGCTTAATGTGCCTACAATTCAATCATTCAAAAAATACATAATTTACATCATGCCTTTTCATAGAACAGACAATAAGATTTGAGACAATAAGAACTTTACTTTTATAACTAAAGTTGCACAATTATACCAACTCTATGGTGGCTGGGTGGTAAGGTGTGTGGCTGGTATTTTGGAAGTCGCGAGTTCAAACGACCCAATGGGAATAATACTTTTTTTTTTTTGCCATACAATCTTCCTAATACTATTATGTAGGTTTGTGTGTGTGTTTTTTTATTCATTCTTTGGTTTTATAGATGACATACATATTGACTCCTTTTACCGGTCCTTAATTAGGCTCTGGGGAAGCAATGGTGGTGGTGGTGGTGGTGGTGCATTTAAAACTAAACCAAAAATCACCAGTTCTGGACGCGTCAAATATCATATCCGCTTAATGTGTCTACAACCTAATTACTTAAAACTACACTATTTAATTCATTCATATCATGTGCATATTGGTCATTATGCTCATACAACCGACATCAAAATTTATTTTCATTATTAGAATCATACATTTCATCAAGTAATACAGATACAAAGAGATTTTCTTTCTGAGAAGACCGTTAGTATTGGCTTGCAGGCAGGCAGGCAGGCAGGCATTTGAGGGTTATTATTTCGCCTGTTGATTGGGGGGAGGGTTGATGTGTTAGGGGGTTTTCGGTTAGATGTGGTGGTGGTGATTGGTGGTGATTGGTGGTGATTGGTGGTGATTGGTGGTGATTGGTGGTGGTGGTGGTGGTGGTAGTAGGTGGGAGTTGGGGGGGGGGGGGGGAGGGAAGGGGAGGGGAATGATGGTCTGTGGATTCGTTCTCCGTACCCTTTACATATAAGCAAAAATATGCCTTCTTGTGGGTATAGAAACATTAACACAAATTATATCAGTAACTGATATTGTAGCCTTTTAAACAGAAAAGATTTGTACATACAAATACTTTTTAATTATCATTTATTTGTGGAAATGGCATTTACGTCATTAAATTGATACCTCAGCATCAAGCTTGTGTCCTGCAGCAGTGGTCCAGTGGTAAAGTGTATATAAGTGATGCGTATTCTTGGAGTTGCGAGTTCAAACCCGGATTAAGCTATATATATATACAACATGTTTTGTTTTGGTTGTTTGTTTTTGTATAAAGCCTCACACAATATCTATATTAAGCGAGTTTGTTTTAAACATGACATACATATTAATTCATTTTACCAGGCCTTATTCCACACAACTCCGTGAATTTCCCGTGGAGCCAGCCATTCAAACAAAAACAAACGAAACAAAACAAAACAAAACAAAAAACATTATTGCCAACAGCATTTGGTGTTCCCAGGCGGTCACCCATCCAAGTACTAACCAAACCCAACGTTGCTTAACTTCGCTGATCGGACGAGAAGCGGTGTTCTCAACGTGGTATGGCCGTTGGCATGAGACTGCCTACACATTGTGGCTAATAACCAACTCTTTTAAGTCATCGCGGCAGGATACGGACCTGCTTGTGGTGTCTTAATGGTAATTGTATCCTAACATATTTTTGTCTCCTTGGCATGGATATTTAACATCGTTTATTCAGTCTTGGGTTTATGTTCTTTCGCCATTTACAGACATTTTACATCTACCTACTTCCTCAGCCTGCCCTGCCAATTTCTAATGAATTTGTGGATTTTCTTTTGTAATACAAACATGTGTGTGCTCATCTGCTCTTCAGTTTTTATGATATTTGTCTCATCTGTCCTGCTTTATGATACTTTTACAAAGAACATGAACAAATGCTTCTATTTTAGAGAAGATATGGGATCCAGGTTTCGGAGCCGTAAAACCAACCGTCGTGATTGGTGGACGAGTTGCCAGGTTGCAGCTTCTGTACCGTGCCGGCACATAAATAGGTTCGGCTCAAGCGGCGGCAGCATCATTCCCCCGTGACTGTCTGAGCGTCTCTCATCACCTTGGTTATCTCATCATCATCATGGTAGAAGCAAAGCCTACCAAGAAGGCTGCGGCTGCTGCTGCTGTGGTGGCCACCACCAGGAAACCTCGCGTCCAGGTTGCTCACCCGAAAACTAGTCAAATGGTTCTAGCCGCGGTCGCAGCACTCAAAGACCGTAAGGGCTCGTCTCTACAAGCAATCAAGAAGTACGTTGTTGCCAACAACAAAGTCGAGGCTGCCAAGATCGCCATTTACATCCGAAGATTTCTCAAGAAAGCAGTGGCTGACGGCATTCTTGTTCAGACCAAGGGAAGTGGAGCTAGTGGATCATTCAAGCTGGCCGTAGCAGAGAAGAGGGCCGTTCTAACTCCCAAGAAAGCCACCACAACCAAGAAACCATCTACAGCAGCAAAGAAGGCCGTGGTAACTCCCAAGAAAGCCGCCACAAGCAACAAACCACCTACAGCCTTGAAAAAGAAGCAGCAGCAGCAGCAGCTTGTTGTTGGGAACAAAAAGCCCAAAATAAAGAGAGCTTCAAAATCTCCCAAACCACCCAAGGCAAAGAAAGCTGTCAAGAAAACAACAAAGGCAAAATAAACGACGACATGCAAGCAGCATGAATACACATGACAATAAACATCCAGGCCTCCCCCCTCAGTGGAGGGGCCTCATATGATTCCAAAAAGAGTTTAGTTTTGTAGACAAATAAATCATTACTTTTGGGGTAGATTTACTCTGTATATTATATATATATATATATATATATATATATATATATATATATATATATATATATATATATATTATATATACACATGGGTGAGGTGATATGGTACCAAAGTTTTGGGTAAGGTGATTGACATTTACACAAGATAAAACACGAACCAATGGGAATAAAAACATAAGAATGGAAGTAACTGCAGAAGGCCTATTGGCCCATAACACAAGCACTTCCTCTTGATGCTTCTATATTGGTTCGGAGTCTTGAAGCTATAATATATATATATATATATATATATATATATATATATATATATATATATATATATATATATATATATATATTATATATATATATATGCACACAAAACTAAATAGTCTTGTTAGACAAATTGCCCCTATTAGAGGCAAGTTGACTAACAAGCCGAATGACTGCAATTGTTTTGAATTTGAGTTAAATCTAACATAGAAATGTAATCAAACCTAACCTAACCTATGCTAACCCAAGCTAAGCTAACCTAACCTAACCTAAGCTAACCCAAGCTAAGCTAACCTAACCTAACCTAACCTAACCTAACCTAACCTAAGCTAAGCTAACCTAACCTAACCTAACCCAGCAATTCATGATCTTAATATAATACTGTTAATTGGATAAACCAATTTGGAAAGAAATGTTCGAAAATAACAAAATTAACTGTGCTTGTTAGGAAAATTGGGCCTTGCATACTTGTCCCAATAGTGTGGTTCTCGCTTTTAGGTACGACATAAACGTATACCTAAGTTGAGAGAGAAAAAGATTCGCACTCAAACATGCATATCGATTGCCAGTCCTGAATTCTGGGTAGATATTCGTGTCCTCCCTTTTCATTTACCATCATTTGGATACTATCAAAACAGCTCTGAGAAGGATAAAATGAATAAAACGGGTAGCTCACTCATGTAAAAAGGAAGAGTTGGGAAAGATCTCTCTCTCTCTCTCTCTCTCTCTCTCTCTCTCTCTCTCCCCCTCCCCCCCCCCCCCCCCCACCAATGATCCTGCTCTGCTAGTATATAACGTAACAAACCTTCCCCCCCCCCCCCCTCCCTCCCCAATCAGAGTCCCTTTAAGCATGCGAGGATAAAAAATAGATTTCATAAGACCCAATGTGCTAGCTGATATCAAAACAATTTATGTTATCGTCTATTAAGCCCTTCAGTAAAAAAAGTATAGGGACCTAATTAGGTCCCGTTTTGAGGTGGTGGTGGGTGGAATCGATGGATTAGCCAAGCTCTTATCCGCCGAATCCGTAGAGGGTACGACCCTGGCGCTTCAGAGCGTACACCACGTCCATAGCAGTGACGGTCTTCCTCTTGGCGTGTTCCGTGTAGGTTACAGCATCACGGATGACGTTCTCGAGGAACACCTTCAGGACGCCACGGGTCTCTTCGTAGATGAGACCCGAAATACGCTTCACGCCGCCACGACGAGCTAAGCGACGAATAGCGGGCTTGGTGATGCCCTGGATGTTGTCACGTAGCACCTTACGATGACGCTTGGCGCCACCCTTTCCGAGTCCCTTGCCTCCCTTGCCGCGTCCAGTCATGGTGTTGAAGTTGTGTGAATCGAATTGACGAATGCCCGCACGATTTCCCGACTATATCCCATCAAGCGGACGTACTAGTAGCATTGCAACTCCTGCCTGCCCTTACTTTACGCTTGTGGTCGAGTAGACACGGCTTTCTCACAACGCTTTCAAAACTGCAGTTGCCTACTCGTCTGTTTCACGTCCCTGTGAAATGACTTTTGCACAAATCCAAAAAATAGAGCAAAATCAGCGATAATAGTGATTGAGGTGAGCCGCCTGTTGGCTGCAGCCAGAGGAAGGAGGGGAGGGGCAACGGGGTGACGTAGGCGAGTCGAGCAGCCAATGGCGCTCGAGCAAGCGCCTCGAGACGGCGTATATAAGCAAAAATTTTTCGGCGCCGGCCATCACAAACCACAGTTGTTCACCATGGCTCGCACCAAGCAGACTGCTCGCAAGTCCACGGGAGGCAAGGCTCCTCGTAAGCAGCTGGCCACCAAGGCAGCACGCAAGTCTGCTCCTGCCACAGGGGGTGTGAAGAAGCCTCACCGTTACAGGCCCGGAACGGTCGCCCTGCGTGAGATCCGTCGTTACCAGAAGAGCACCGAGTTGCTCATCAGGAAACTTCCCTTCCAGCGTCTGGTGCGCGAGATTGCCCAGGACTTCAAGACCGATCTTCGCTTCCAGTCGTCTGCCGTCATGGCTTTACAGGAGGCATCCGAGGCTTACCTGGTCGGTCTCTTCGAGGACACTAACCTCTGTGCCATCCACGCCAAGCGTGTCACCATCATGCCAAAGGACATTCAGCTTGCTCGCCGTATCCGTGGAGAGCGTGCATAAGCTAAATCGACCACCCTAGTATACACCAAACTCGGCCCTTCTCAGGGCCAAAATATCCTTCTAAGGAGATTTCAGACATTCCTAGCATCAGTCATATGAATTAACCTTCATCTACACATATAATAAATAAATAAATAAATAAACAAATACACTAATTTAGGTGTCATACATACACGTGATATCAATAAATCAAGTCATTTGTAGTACAACCTGTTCTCTTACAAACAAAACGCCGTCGCTTTTCGCTCTTATGCACTGTCAAGGATCACCCACCCCCCCCCCCCCCCCCCCAAAATAAAAATTGTCATACTGTACTAGAAATAAAAGCAGCTTGTATAAGTGACATACTGTCCAGTCCTGTTTTATTCTGTTTTCGGTCCTCTGGCTTAATCTGTTAAGTTAGGAGATGACATTTTAAATTAACCGTTTTCTTGACATTTTCAAACCTAAGAGGGTGGCCTGCATAGTAATCCTAATGTGGAACATAACAATGAATCTCTAATCTCTAGAAAAAAAAAAGATACCGAGTGCTTATATGTGTTGAGAGAGAGAGAGAGAGAGAGAGAGAGAGAGAGAGAGAGAGAGAGAGAGAGAGAGAGAGAGAGAGAGAGAGAGAGAGAGAGAGAGAGAGAGAGAGACAGAGAGACAGACAGACAAGACAGAGACAGACAGACAGACAGACAGACAGACAGACAGAGACTGAGAGAGAGAAACACACACAGACAGTTTCATAAATATTCTCATTTTATAGCTATTTGCTTTCAGTGACAGAGGTTTTTGTTATAATAGTATTGGTGTCTAACACTCACAATCTCTTTAGAAATTAAAGTGTGGCTCCAATGGAGCCGAGTTTGTTGGTTTGAGGCCAAGCCACCACCACAGGGCAGTAAGTAAGCCGTTTACTTGGAGGAGGTGTACTTGGTGACGGCCTTAGTGCCCTCAGAGACGGCGTGCTTGGCCAGTTCTCCGGGCAACAGGAGCCTTACAGCCGTCTGGATCTCCCGACTGGTAATGGTGGAACGCTTGTTGTAGTGGGCCAGGCGAGAAGCCTCGGCGGCGATGCGCTCGAAGATGTCGTTCACGAACGAGTTCATGATCGACATGGCTTTGGAAGAGATACCAGTGTCGGGGTGGACCTGCTTCAGCACTTTGTAGATGTAGATGCTGTAGCTCTCCTTCCTCCTGCGCTTCTTTTTCTTATCGCCCTTGGCAATGGCCTTCTGGGCCTTTCCGGCCTTCTTGGCAGCCTTTCCAGATGCCTTGGGTGGCATGATGATGCTCGTGCTGGCTGGCGTTGCGATACAATAATGAACTTTTGCGCGAGGCGAGCTTTCCTTTTATATCCCGCTCGCGACTCAGCTCAGAGCGGGTCGCGTGGCGGAGCGCGCTGATTGGTCAGTGGCGGGCTCCCTTGATCCTGAGCGGGGTATATAACACGAAGCTCGATCTGCGGGGCGGCATAAAACACCACAAACCCACAACAGCAGCAGCAATGTCAGGACGCGGCAAGGGAGGCAAAGTGAAGGGCAAGTCAAAGTCTCGCTCCAGCAGGGCCGGACTTCAGTTCCCCGTGGGCAGAATTCACCGTCTGCTGCGTAAGGGCAACTACGCCGAACGCGTCGGTGCTGGCGCTCCTGTCTACCTGGCAGCCGTCATGGAATACCTCGCTGCCGAAGTTCTGGAGCTCGCCGGTAATGCCGCACGTGACAACAAGAAGACCCGTATCATCCCACGTCACTTGCAGTTGGCCATCCGCAACGACGAAGAACTCAACAAACTTCTGTCTGGCGTAACCATTGCACAGGGAGGTGTTCTTCCAAACATTCAGGCAGTTCTTTTGCCAAAGAAGACAGAGAAGAAGTAAGCACTTCTGCCACCCACCACGACAAATACCATAACCAGGCTCCATCCGGAGCCACACACACTTTAATAGAGAGATTCAAGTAGACAATCAACTTTCAAACATTAATAATAACATTTATATTGATTTCATTTGGAATGTGTACATAACAAACAAACAAAACAAAATTATAGGGGATATTCAGCATCACTTGGAATATTAACCAATCATATAAATCCAATATATATTTTATATTTTACTTTAAGCGAGGAATTCATATTATATTAATTTTTAATCATACAAATGAACAAAAGCAATTCTTCACTAGACGTAATGAATGAATAAATGATCAAGGTTTTAATGTGTTTCATGAATATATATATATATATATATATATATATATATATATATATATATATATATATATATATATATATATATATATATATATATATATATATATATAATATAATATAATATAATTATTATAATACTTGTGAACCAGAATATGTTTGAGCAGCAGCGATCGTGCCTGCCATTGGCCGAAGTGCAACAATTCAAATAATTTAAAGGGCCTGCTCGGGTATATAAGAGAGGCTGGGAGACTGGGGCCGGTGGTGGGTGATGGGTGATGAGTGATGGTGTGGTGTGGTATGGTGTTGTTAAGAGTTGATTTACGGCCAGCCAGCCAGCTGCAGCCAAGGCAGGGCAGGGCAGGGCAAGGCAAGGCAAGGCAAAGGCAAGGCAAGGCAAGGCAAGGCAATAACAGGACAGGACAGGCAAGGCAAGGCAAGGCAAGGCAAGGCAAGCAGGCGGGCGGGCGGCGGGCGGGCGGGCGGGCAGGCAGGCAGGCAGCCAGCCAGCCAGCCAGCCAGCCAGCCAGCCAGCCAGCCAGCCAGCCAGCCAGCCAGCCAGCCAGCCAGCCAGCCAGCCAGCCAGCCAGCCAGGCAGGCAGGCAGGCAGGCAGGCAGGCAGGCAGGCAGGCAGGCAGCCAGCCAGCCAGCCAGCCACCAGCCAGCCAGCCAGCCAGCCAGCCACTCCCACTTTGTATTTATATGCATTCAATTTATATTCAAACATTATATATGTTAAGGGCCTAGTTTTAGTGTTTATTTTAAAAATGACAAACATCGAGTCGTTTTACCAGTCCTTTAGCGTTAACGGTGATGCATTTTAAAACTGAACAGAAATCACCTTTTCTGGATATATCAAATATCGAATCCGCTTAATGTGCCTACAATTCAATCATTCAAAAAATACATAATTTACATCATGCCTTTTCATAGAACAGACAATAAGATTTGAGACAATAAGAACTTTACTTTTATAACTAAAGTTGCACAATTATACCAACTCTATGGTGGCTGGGTGGTAAGGTGTGTGGCTGGTATTTTGGAAGTCGCGAGTTCAAACGACCCAATGGGAATAATACTTTTTTTTTTTTGCCATACAATCTTCCTAATACTATTATGTAGGTTTGTGTGTGTGTTTTTTTATTCATTCTTTGGTTTTATAGATGACATACATATTGACTCCTTTTACCGGTCCTTAATTAGGCTCTGGGGAAGCAATGGTGGTGGTGGTGGTGGTGGTGCATTTAAAACTAAACCAAAAATCACCAGTTCTGGACGCGTCAAATATCATATCCGCTTAATGTGTCTACAACCTAATTACTTAAAACTACACTATTTAATTCATTCATATCATGTGCATATTGGTCATTATGCTCATACAACCGACATCAAAATTTATTTTCATTATTAGAATCATACATTTCATCAAGTAATACAGATACAAAGAGATTTTCTTTCTGAGAAGACCGTTAGTATTGGCTTGCAGGCAGGCAGGCAGGCAGGCATTTGAGGGTTATTATTTCGCCTGTTGATTGGGGGGAGGGTTGATGTGTTAGGGGGTTTTCGGTTAGATGTGGTGGTGGTGATTGGTGGTGATTGGTGGTGATTGGTGGTGATTGGTGGTGATTGGTGGTGGTGGTGGTGGTGGTAGTAGGTGGGAGTTGGGGGGGGGGGGGGGGGGGAGGGAAGGGGAGGGGAATGATGGTCTGTGGATTCGTTCTCCGTACCCTTTACATATAAGCAAAAATATGCCTTCTTGTGGGTATAGAAACATTAACACAAATTATATCAGTAACTGATATTGTAGCCTTTTAAACAGAAAAGATTTGTACATACAAATACTTTTTAATTATCATTTATTTGTGGAAATGGCATTTACGTCATTAAATTGATACCTCAGCATCAAGCTTGTGTCCTGCAGCAGTGGTCCAGTGGTAAAGTGTATATAAGTGATGCGTATTCTTGGAGTTGCGAGTTCAAACCCGGATTAAGCTATATATATATACAACATGTTTTGTTTTGGTTGTTTGTTTTTGTATAAAGCCTCACACAATATCTATATTAAGCGAGTTTGTTTTAAACATGACATACATATTAATTCATTTTACCAGGCCTTATTCCACACAACTCCGTGAATTTCCCGTGGAGCCAGCCATTCAAACAAAAACAAACGAAACAAAACAAAACAAAACAAAAAACATTATTGCCAACAGCATTTGGTGTTCCCAGGCGGTCACCCATCCAAGTACTAACCAAACCCAACGTTGCTTAACTTCGCTGATCGGACGAGAAGCGGTGTTCTCAACGTGGTATGGCCGTTGGCATGAGACTGCCTACACATTGTGGCTAATAACCAACTCTTTTAAGTCATCGCGGCAGGATACGGACCTGCTTGTGGTGTCTTAATGGTAATTGTATCCTAACATATTTTTGTCTCCTTGGCATGGATATTTAACATCGTTTATTCAGTCTTGGGTTTATGTTCTTTCGCCATTTACAGACATTTTACATCTACCTACTTCCTCAGCCTGCCCTGCCAATTTCTAATGAATTTGTGGATTTTCTTTTGTAATACAAACATGTGTGTGCTCATCTGCTCTTCAGTTTTTATGATATTTGTCTCATCTGTCCTGCTTTATGATACTTTTACAAAGAACATGAACAAATGCTTCTATTTTAGAGAAGATATGGGATCCAGGTTTCGGAGCCGTAAAACCAACCGTCGTGATTGGTGGACGAGTTGCCAGGTTGCAGCTTCTGTACCGTGCCGGCACATAAATAGGTTCGGCTCAAGCGGCGGCAGCATCATTCCCCCGTGACTGTCTGAGCGTCTCTCATCACCTTGGTTATCTCATCATCATCATGGTAGAAGCAAAGCCTACCAAGAAGGCTGCGGCTGCTGCTGCTGTGGTGGCCACCACCAGGAAACCTCGCGTCCAGGTTGCTCACCCGAAAACTAGTCAAATGGTTCTAGCCGCGGTCGCAGCACTCAAAGACCGTAAGGGCTCGTCTCTACAAGCAATCAAGAAGTACGTTGTTGCCAACAACAAAGTCGAGGCTGCCAAGATCGCCATTTACATCCGAAGATTTCTCAAGAAAGCAGTGGCTGACGGCATTCTTGTTCAGACCAAGGGAAGTGGAGCTAGTGGATCATTCAAGCTGGCCGTAGCAGAGAAGAGGGCCGTTCTAACTCCCAAGAAAGCCACCACAACCAAGAAACCATCTACAGCAGCAAAGAAGGCCGTGGTAACTCCCAAGAAAGCCGCCACAAGCAACAAACCACCTACAGCCTTGAAAAAGAAGCAGCAGCAGCAGCAGCTTGTTGTTGGGAACAAAAAGCCCAAAATAAAGAGAGCTTCAAAATCTCCCAAACCACCCAAGGCAAAGAAAGCTGTCAAGAAAACAACAAAGGCAAAATAAACGACGACATGCAAGCAGCATGAATACACATGACAATAAACATCCAGGCCTCCCCCCTCAGTGGAGGGGCCTCATATGATTCCAAAAAGAGTTTAGTTTTGTAGACAAATAAATCATTACTTTTGGGGTAGATTTACTCTGTATATATATATATATATATATATATATATATATATATATATATATATATATATATATATATATATATATATATATATATATATATATATATATACACATGGGTGAGGTGATATGGTACCAAAGTTTTGGGTAAGGTGATTGACATTTACACAAGATAAAACACGAACCAATGGGAATAAAAACATAAGAATGGAAGTAACTGCAGAAGGCCTATTGGCCCATAACACAAGCACTTCCTCTTGATGCTTCTATATTGGTTCGGAGTCTTGAAGCTATAATATATATATATATATATATATATATATATATATATATATATATATATATATATATATATATTATATATATATATATATATATGCACACAAAACTAAATAGTCTTGTTAGACAAATTGCCCCTATTAGAGGCAAGTTGACTAACAAGCCGAATGACTGCAATTGTTTTGAATTTGAGTTAAATCTAACATAGAAATGTAATCAAACCTAACCTAACCTATGCTAACCCAAGCTAAGCTAACCTAACCTAACCTAAGCTAACCCAAGCTAAGCTAACCTAACCTAACCTAACCTAACCTAACCTAACCTAAGCTAAGCTAACCTAACCTAACCTAACCCAGCAATTCATGATCTTAATATAATACTGTTAATTGGATAAACCAATTTGGAAAGAAATGTTCGAAAATAACAAAATTAACTGTGCTTGTTAGGAAAATTGGGCCTTGCATACTTGTCCCAATAGTGTGGTTCTCGCTTTTAGGTACGACATAAACGTATACCTAAGTTGAGAGAGAAAAAGATTCGCACTCAAACATGCATATCGATTGCCAGTCCTGAATTCTGGGTAGATATTCGTGTCCTCCCTTTTCATTTACCATCATTTGGATACTATCAAAACAGCTCTGAGAAGGATAAAATGAATAAAACGGGTAGCTCACTCATGTAAAAAGGAAGAGTTGGGAAAGATCTCTCTCTCTCTCTCTCTCTCTCTCTTCTCTCTCTCTCCCCCTCACCCCCCCCCCCCCCACCAATGATCCTGCTCTGCTAGTATATAACGTAACAAACCTTCCCCCCCCCCCCCCCTCCCTCCCCAATCAGAGTCCCTTTAAGCATGCGAGGATAAAAAATAGATTTCATAAGACCCAATGTGCTAGCTGATATCAAAACAATTTATGTTATCGTCTATTAAGCCCTTCAGTAAAAAAAGTATAGGGACCTAATTAGGTCCCGTTTTGAGGTGGTGGTGGGTGGAATCGATGGATTAGCCAAGCTCTTATCCGCCGAATCCGTAGAGGGTACGACCCTGGCGCTTCAGAGCGTACACCACGTCCATAGCAGTGACGGTCTTCCTCTTGGCGTGTTCCGTGTAGGTTACAGCATCACGGATGACGTTCTCGAGGAACACCTTCAGGACGCCACGGGTCTCTTCGTAGATGAGACCCGAAATACGCTTCACGCCGCCACGACGAGCTAAGCGACGAATAGCGGGCTTGGTGATGCCCTGGATGTTGTCACGTAGCACCTTACGATGACGCTTGGCGCCACCCTTTCCGAGTCCCTTGCCTCCCTTGCCGCGTCCAGTCATGGTGTTGAAGTTGTGTGAATCGAATTGACGAATGCCCGCACGATTTCCCGACTATATCCCATCAAGCGGACGTACTAGTAGCATTGCAACTCCTGCCTGCCCTTACTTTACGCTTGTGGTCGAGTAGACACGGCTTTCTCACAACGCTTTCAAAACTGCAGTTGCCTACTCGTCTGTTTCACGTCCCTGTGAAATGACTTTTGCACAAATCCAAAAAATAGAGCAAAATCAGCGATAATAGTGATTGAGGTGAGCCGCCTGTTGGCTGCAGCCAGAGGAAGGAGGGGAGGGGCAACGGGGTGACGTAGGCGAGTCGAGCAGCCAATGGCGCTCGAGCAAGCGCCTCGAGACGGCGTATATAAGCAAAAATTTTTCGGCGCCGGCCATCACAAACCACAGTTGTTCACCATGGCTCGCACCAAGCAGACTGCTCGCAAGTCCACGGGAGGCAAGGCTCCTCGTAAGCAGCTGGCCACCAAGGCAGCACGCAAGTCTGCTCCTGCCACAGGGGGTGTGAAGAAGCCTCACCGTTACAGGCCCGGAACGGTCGCCCTGCGTGAGATCCGTCGTTACCAGAAGAGCACCGAGTTGCTCATCAGGAAACTTCCCTTCCAGCGTCTGGTGCGCGAGATTGCCCAGGACTTCAAGACCGATCTTCGCTTCCAGTCGTCTGCCGTCATGGCTTTACAGGAGGCATCCGAGGCTTACCTGGTCGGTCTCTTCGAGGACACTAACCTCTGTGCCATCCACGCCAAGCGTGTCACCATCATGCCAAAGGACATTCAGCTTGCTCGCCGTATCCGTGGAGAGCGTGCATAAGCTAAATCGACCACCCTAGTATACACCAAACTCGGCCCTTCTCAGGGCCAAAATATCCTTCTAAGGAGATTTCAGACATTCCTAGCATCAGTCATATGAATTAACCTTCATCTACACATATAATAAATAAATAAATAAATAAACAAATACACTAATTTAGGTGTCATACATACACGTGATATCAATAAATCAAGTCATTTGTAGTACAACCTGTTCTCTTACAAACAAAACGCCGTCGCTTTTCGCTCTTATGCACTGTCAAGGATCACCCACCCCCCCCCCCCCCCCCCCAAAATAAAAATTGTCATACTGTACTAGAAATAAAAGCAGCTTGTATAAGTGACATACTGTCCAGTCCTGTTTTATTCTGTTTTCGGTCCTCTGGCTTAATCTGTTAAGTTAGGAGATGACATTTTAAATTAACCGTTTTCTTGACATTTTCAAACCTAAGAGGGTGGCCTGCATAGTAATCCTAATGTGGAACATAACAATGAATCTCTAATCTCTAGAAAAAAAAAAAGATACCGAGTGCTTATATGTGTTGAAGAGAGAGAGAGAGAGAGAGAGAGAGAGAGAGAGAGAGAGAGAGAGAGAGAGAGAGAGAGAGAGAGAGAGAGAGAGAGAGAGAGAGAGACACAGACAGACAGACAGACAGACAAGACAGAGACAGACAAGACAGAGACAGACAGACAGACAGACAGACAGAGACTGAGAGAGAGAAACACACACAGACAGTTTCATAAATATTCTCATTTTATAGCTATTTGCTTTCAGTGACAGAGGTTTTTGTTATAATAGTATTGGTGTCTAACACTCACAATCTCTTTAGAAATTAAAGTGTGGCTCCAATGGAGCCGAGTTTGTTGGTTTGAGGCCAAGCCACCACCACAGGGCAGTAAGTAAGCCGTTTACTTGGAGGAGGTGTACTTGGTGACGGCCTTAGTGCCCTCAGAGACGGCGTGCTTGGCCAGTTCTCCGGGCAACAGGAGCCTTACAGCCGTCTGGATCTCCCGACTGGTAATGGTGGAACGCTTGTTGTAGTGGGCCAGGCGAGAAGCCTCGGCGGCGATGCGCTCGAAGATGTCGTTCACGAACGAGTTCATGATCGACATGGCTTTGGAAGAGATACCAGTGTCGGGGTGGACCTGCTTCAGCACTTTGTAGATGTAGATGCTGTAGCTCTCCTTCCTCCTGCGCTTCTA